>NC_091454.1:161496063-161798791 GCF_027789765.1 Dendropsophus ebraccatus
CATGAAATAGAGCAGGTGAAGCTGTTTTTAGAAGAAAGCTGTTTTAGTGGTAAAAGAGAAAGATTAGTCTGACAACTGCATTTAAAGGAGAAGTCCGGTGAAAAATTTTATTAAAGTATTGTATTACCCCCAAAAAGTTATACAAATCACCAATATACACTTATAATGGGAAATGCTTATAAAGTGCTTTTTTTCGTGCACTTACTCCTGCATCAAGGCTTCACTTCAATGGTGATGTCACGACCCAACTCCCAGAGCTGTGCGGGCTGTGGCTGCTTGAGAGGATGATGGCAGGGGGACACTGAGGGACACAGGGCACTGGAGGGACACTGAGAATCCCTCTGCCAGCATCCTCTCCAGCAGCCACAGCCCGCACAGCTCTTGGAGTTGGGTCGTGACATCACCATTTTATCCAGGAAGTGAAGCCTTGATGCAGTAGTAAGTGCAGGGGAAAAAGCACTTTATGTGCATTTCCCGTAATAAGTGTATATTGGCAATTTGTATAATTTTTTGGGGGGCAATACAATTCTTTGATAAAAAATTTTGCTGGACTTCTCCTTTAATCTACACCCCACAATTGTATTGGCAAACTGTCTTAAAACCAATCACTGATCTGACAGTATACTGCAATACTATAGTATTAAAAAAAGATTTTGTTCTCCTAGTTCGGCCCTTTTGGTTTGTTATTTGACTACTCGTGGTATTGTGGTTTGTAGCCTGTTGATTCCTGGTTGTTGCTGATGTAGACAGCTTCCCTTACTGACACTGCACATAGCAGCGTACAGACTGTACAACCGCGGTATACTCCCTAGGGCAGTAGCTCAAAGTAGGCAGGGACATTGGGCTGGGTTAAATGTAGGGCCCACTATTCCCCTATGAATATGAAAAAAATATATATATATTTTTGCAGTGCTTAAAAAAACCTTTGTTTTATAATGGCAGCATAAACCAAGGCTCAGACCTCAGAGTGAGCACTAACTCTTTATAGTCCATGTTATTCGTGAGCTGATGCTTTGGTCCGCCCACCTGCCAATGATTGACAGTATACTGTCTATGCATGGTATTGTATAATATCAGCATATGGACACTCTGGAGTGGTAGCTCATGAATATCATAGGGAGTGTGCAGCATTAAATAGACAGGAGAGCAAAATCTGGTGACTGAGTCTCTTTAAAGTAATAATAATAAAAATAAGACATTAAAGAGACTCTGTTACCATTGAAAACTCACTAAACTACACTGATCAGTAAAAAGCTTAAAAGACGCTGATTCAGAATTTGTAATTTTTATCTTCCTAGTCATCCTCCCGCTATAAGCTCACAAACGGGCTGTGCTCTGCATGCTGATGGACAAGTCCTGGGAGTCCTCTCCATTACATGGCTAAGCTTAGGAGTCCCTTTTTATTAACACAATTTTTCTAATTGTAGCAAGACTGCGCCATTATTTTACAAAAACGTGCTTTTGCCATGATTATAACAATTAGAGATAAATCTGTAACCAAAACTACCATAAAACTCAATCTTATAAGTAAGCCCTAAATGTTCCTTTCCTGTTTGACATTTACATTTCAATAATTCCTATACTCAGGGACACGCATAGGGCGATCACTCAATGACCCATCCAGATCATTATGTGAAGTGCCTTCCCATTCTAGGCTCAAACTACTATGATAACAGGGAAAGAATATTTTTTTAACTCTAGTTTTTAGACATCATAGTTTCACAGCAGGAATTAGGAGACATATGGAAATATTTGCAGTAATTCCAAATATCCCTACTGTGATTTGATATGACCACAATCCTCATCAGCTTGAATGATTATGTAAAGCAGACAGCTCCCCACCCCCATATTCACAATCATCTCTACCAGTTACAAGGCGCAGTTTATTATGTGCTATAGTATTAGTAGATTGAAATAAGTACGATGTGCAGCGGTATAATAGGGTTACATAAATGTTTTTTCCTCATGCAGTATATTTTACAGTATAGTAAAATTACATATTGCTACACACAAATTGTGCTATGCAGAACAATGCACAAAGAAGACAACAGGGAAAACCACCTTACATCTCAGCCCTTTTAGACCTCAGCCATATGGTGTGTCAAAAAGATTCTGTTTAATGTAACAGATTTTGCCGTTATAGTAAATTTTGCTTTGACAGCAATGTGGCAACTTAGCATGATGCATACTAATCTCTAAAGTCATCCTCATGTGCTGAATAATTAAATATAGGACCGAGAACCTAATGGATTGTGGGAAGTTTTATATGTCCTTAAATCCCATAGAGACTACCAGCAATGTCACTCATAGTTGGTCCAGGAGACAGTCCTCTCAATAGTTTTCTTGGGTAATTACTATGCAGACAATTTGTAATCATCCAAGACTAGTGAATAAAGTTAAATAGCTCATAAATAGAGAACTACAACTAGGCAGTATAGGCTTAATCCAAAAAAATGGGATTAAAATTGTTTATATTCCTTATCAAAGATTATCCTTACTGCTCTTATGAAACACCTAAAGTCCTGGGGTTATTTCACCACCTTTGTAGAGTGAGGCTGAAGGAACTGAGCTCATTAATTCAAGATGGGACGATCGTACTAATCTACAAGGTATAGAAAGTCATACATCTTCCAAGAGGCTGATTTACTGTATAGCTCAGGAGTCTGCGTGCAGTCATTTAATTCAGAGTACAGCCTGGAAAGCAGGAGGTGTATAGACTGCAGTATGTACTGTATACGCGGGAAAAAAATATTTGCACTTTGGGAAGATTAGTAATAATTGAAAGAGGGTATTTTTGGTTTTAGGGGTAATACATTATTTCTGCTGCACAAAAACTGTGTATAGACATGTGGCTTTTGCTGTCAACGTCTCGATATAGCAGCTTTAAATACACTGGAAATGAAAAAGACTTCAAAACACCCCAGAAAAAAAAAAATCAGTAAATAGATTAAATGATCCTGGTTCAGAGTTGTCATCTTTCTACATATCTGCATTTTCTTGCTATAAGCCCACAAACTTAAAGTGACTCTGTACCCACAATCTGTGCCCCAAAACCACTTGTACCATCAGATAGCTGCTTTTAATCCACGATCTGCCCTGGGTCCGTTTGTCAGGTGATGCAGTTATTGTCCTAAAAAACAACTTTAAAACTTGCAGCCCTGTGGCAAACTGCCTTGGCCTAGAGTATCTGTGCTCTAACTTTGCACCACCCATCCGTATTTCCTCCCCACCCTATTCATCATTAGGAATGCCACTGGCAGGATTTTTCCTATCCCTCTGCAGTGAACACTGCACAGGATCCCTTAACGATCCAGCCCATGCGCCGTCCTCACACAGCTGATGAATTGGAGAATACCTGCCTGCAGCATTCCTAATGATGAAGAGGCGGAGGGACAGAGAGGTTGTGCCAGCCTAATGCACAGGCACTCTAGGCCACACCAGTTTGACACAGGGCTGCAAGTTTAAAAGTTGATTTTTAGGACAATTACCGCATCACCTGACAAACGGACTCCAGGATAGATCTTAGATTTAAAGCAGCTGTCTGAAGGTACAAGCGGTTTGGAGTGGGCAGATTGTGGGTACAGAGTCACTTTAAGAGTCTAAGTAATCCTCTCTGTTAAATTCTTGAGCTTAGTAGTCCTCTCTATGCATCAACATGCCCAGTTTGTAGGCTCAGGCTATGTTCAAACAACGTCAAAAATAGAGAAAAGACAGCCAATTTTGACATTTAAAAAACGACTATTATTGGTGCAATTTAACTGACTGCAATGGCAATACATTGAAGTCAATTAAAACACTGACGTCCAATGCACACAATAGATTGAATAACGGACGTTTTTGCTGCACACATCAAAATAATGATCATGACAGTTATTTTTGGGCATCTTTTGCAAACAGCCGACATTTTTTATCAGTTGTTCACACACAGTTTTCTTTTGCCACCATAATTTCTTCGTTTTTACTATTAAATTCAATGGACTTTTCAATTAAGCCGCACCCAAAGGCCAATTAGTAACCCCAAACTAGAATAGAATGTACCATAAGCCGTCATTGTGCTAAGTGAAGGTCAGGCTGTTAAATAACGTCCGTTATTTTAGACTCAAAATGACAGGTGTCATTTTAAACAGAGCTGAAAAAATGTATGAACATAGCCTTACAGTAGGGGAATGAAAAAGAATTGAGGAATAAAAAATAACATATGTGGAAACAGCATGATGCTGTTACTTGGATCTGAGGCAGTGACTGTATAAGCAGATAGGTGCAGAGTAAGATGAGCATTGCCTCACTCCCCAACTTCTTGTAGTCCATCTCTGTTACTAAAGACGGACTGAGCCTAATAACAGGCAATGAAAAGCAAATTTCATGGAAGTGAGACCTCCAGCGGTTGAAACTTTAGACACAATTTATACGGTAAGAAAGCACTGCCCCACTCCCCCACTTCTTTTAGTTCCTCCCTGTTACTAGAGATGACTGTCCTCCGCCTTAAAACAGGCAGTGAAATGTGGTTGAAATTTTAGATACATTTTACAGGGTGCAGCTATGTTCCCACTTTTGGAACATATCAGTTACGGTCGTTAGCGATCATGATCATTATTAGGGCCGTCTAACGTGACAACCACATTTCCTCACTATGATCTTGTGGTGGGAACATAGTCTAAAGAATAGAGATGAGCGAACCAGGTTCGGGTTTGAGTCCATTCAATCCCAAACTTTCGGCATTTGATTAGTGGCGGCTGCTGAACTTGGATAAAGCTCTAAGGTTGTCTGGAAAACATGGATACAGCCAATGACTATATCCATGTTTTCCACATAGCCTTAGGGCTTTATCCAAGTTCAGCAGCCACCGCTAATCAAATGCCGAACGTTGTGGTTCGGATGGACTCGAGCATGCTCGAGGTTCGCTCATCTCTACTAAAGAAGCAAAAATTTTAAAAAGAATAAACTATAAGTTTGTCTCATAGTGTTGCTGCTATCAGATGAGTTTAATACACATGAAAAGTAAAAAAAAAGTTGAATTATAAATGGAACAATAAAAATAAGTGGATTCGGGCTATTTATATATAATATTTTAGGCACCATATTGTGAGAGCGTTTTAGCACTATAGATTAGTATTATTTAGGCTACTAAATGCAAGACGCTATTTGATATTGATAAAAGAGGAGCTGAATCACTTGCAGCTGCAGAGATCCTGTAGCTTGGATCTGAGGCAGTGACTTTATAAGCAGATAGTTAGAGACCAAAGGCCCCATTACGCAAAGCGATTATTGGCCGTATTCAGTTGATATCGGCTGTTACGGCCAATAATCGTCTTGTGTAATAGAAGGTAACGATCATCCGTCACGAACGATGTTGGCCGTTCTTTGCATTCATTTGTCTTTCAACATGTTGAAAGACAAACGACTTATATAGGAATGATCTGCTGCTGTCACTCCGCGGAATAGGAGTGGAATAGGAGTGGCGGCGGCAGACAGCTGCTATCTGCTATTGGGCTGCCCAGATGATCTAGCGATCACCCGCACTCAAGGAGCAAGAGAGCGCTGACAGCGCTTGTTTGCTCCTCCCAGTTGCCCTGTGTAATAGGGGCATAAGATAAGCATTGCCCAACTGCCCCACTTCCTTTATTAGAGATGGACAGTGTCTAACAACAGGCAATAAAACTTAGAAAGTTAAAGTAGAATTATGGTATATCCCCCATTTCCCCATTTTTATCTATGAGTTAATCCTTTGGCCTTCACTAACTTTGACTAAACCTTGAAGATAGGCAATTTGAATAAAATAATGAAGGCCATATATATTCAATGTATGATAAGTAAGCTGATGGACAACAACTGATTGAATAAACAATCCTATGATCAATAATTCTTAGCTTACACAAGCATACCCATTTCAGTCTATATTGGCCACTGCATTCTTTAAAAGTGGCACACATATTCAATGATGGACAAACTATCTTTTATTGAAGAACATTCTTTCTTGAGTACAATTATTTGTGTAATGGCTGACTGCTTCACATACATTATTAAGGACTGCTATGCAACGGACGCTGGTAAACATAGTGTGACTATAGCCAAAGAAACACCCAGAGGGCAATTGGTAAACGCAAACTAGAATAATGTACCAACAGCTGTCATTGCACTGACAGGTATGCAAAAGAACACTGCAGAGACACCATCACATGTCTCGACGTCAGTGAACAAGCCAGACCTTCCTCCGGGAAGGAACAACCAAGCAAAGGAACGTCTCCAATCAAGGAAACCACCCAAGCAAGGTATCCATCCAGAGACAGCTGTTTCGGGGTATTTTTTCCCCTCATCAGTGTGGAGTAGGATTCTGGCTAGTGGAAACAATGCCTAGTGAGTGCATGCAAAAGGACGCTGGTTGACCTCAGGGAGATCAACGAAAACACCACAGAGACACCATTACGTGTCTCGACGTCAGTGTATTCTAGAATATTGTCCCCTGGGAAATCAAATATGCAAAAGAACACTGCAGAGACACATAATAAGTGTGCATTTGGCCCTTTCATGCAGCAGTATTTTAGATCGGTGTTTGTAAGCCAAAACTAGAAGTTGAACTTTTCCCAGTATCAACCTACAAATACAGTGCTGATGCAAAATATCAACTATACACCCAAGTGTATGAGTGAAATTGGCCTTCAAATTGATGAAGGTTTCAGCAGCTAAAAGTGGCAAATTCTATAGTTAGCAAAAGTGGCAAATTCTATAGTCAGTGTGCATGGAGAGACTATGAAAGAAGCAATAGATAATAACAATTTCGATGCTACTACATCAGCACAATTCTATAAAAAAAACAACATATTTTTAGTATCTGAGATATGAAAGGAACAATTTGCATTCCTAATGCACTCCCACTTTAGCTAATATCTATTATTTGGCAGTGATGTCTGGAAAAGAAATGTGAGTAGAGGAGGCACAAATTCAAATATTTGAAAAGGTACGGAGAACAAACTGAAATTCTGCACAGCATTTCGCCTTCTCACTATATACTAAATAGGTCTTAGGCTATGTTAAACAGCCAGCCGCCGGGATGCACTCAGCCCGTTCCTGCAGCCGGTACCTCTGTATCGGCTGCAGGAACGTTCTATCTTAAAAATTGATTTGTGGGCACCGTTGGGCGTGCCCGCAAATCAATTAATCATTCACCTCAATGCAATGTACGGCCACTGCTGCACATTGCGTTGTGTGAACAGCTGATGTTTCCAGACCCTATTCAGTGAACAACGCCCGGAAATAATTGACAGGCACATTATTCTAACCCCTGTTCTAAACAACGGGTGTTAGAATAACGATATGTGAACACAGCGGGCGGCATTGCATTGACTTCAATGCAATGCTGTCCTTGCAGTAAAGAACGGACACTGAGGCCATTGCAAGCAGCGTCCGTTCTTTACTAATAAAAGGCGATGTGTGAACCTAGCCTAAGATTGCTGGAGTGCATATACAGTACTGTAGTAGTACAGTCAGTGCACCACCATCTCCCATACATTACACCGCTGGTGTGTGTGTGTGTGGGGGGGGGGGCACTATACAGTAAAGGATGAGTGAGAAGTTAGTGACTACTGTACTATAATTGCTGGTTTTGTTGAATGTTTCTTGTTTATAATGTACAGTACAGTATAGTGCTGCTCTGTAATGTACTGTACAGTATAGTGCTGCTCTGTAATGTACTATACAGTATAGTGCTGTTCTATCCTGTACTGTAGTAATTAAACTGGGCACTTTTCAATGTAATTAATGAGTATTGTAGGTAATTATTGGTGTTTGCTGGAACCAGTTGACATTATTTCCTATGGGAAAATACTGCTCAAACTGCCTTCCTGAACCAATTAAGTTTGAGAACCGAGGTACCACTGTAATGTTATTGTTTTTGTTGTTGTTGTTGTTTTTTCTGTGTGTGTGTGTGTGTGTGTGTGTGTGTGTGTGTGTGATGTCACACATTCTGACTGTATCATTCAGGAATTTCCTACAGGAAAGATGCAATGTGTGAACATTATAGTGATTATAACCGGTAACTCACAATCAGGCCATAAACATCTTAGATTTTTTTTTCTCTTTTTACTTGTGTTGTCCAGTTGATAATTAGTTATATGGTTACCATTGGTAGAACAGTTCAATATATATAAACTTTCAATTCTACCTAGTTTTATAAAAGTTAGGTAAAATTACTGCCACAAGACATACTCTAGCATTAACTATGCTGGGATTTAGTAGAAAGATTTCATTTTAGTTATATAAAAAGATGAATAAATACTGTATAACAGCGCCCAATATTTGTTGAAGACCAACCAAGGAAGTTCAGAAATGGCTACATAAAATATTAAACAATGGCAAATAGGAGGCCAACTTTACTCGACTTTGATATATAAATATATGTAACTACGAAATAGGACAGAGAGGATAAAGGATAGAATTCATATTTGAGCTGTTATTTACTATGTCATATAAAGAAGTCATACAGTAACTCATATTGTATAAATATTTCTTAAGCAAACTTGTAGCACAGGCCCTTTCCCTATGGGAAACAAAACCTAAGACGGCAGGACAATGGTAGAGGTTCTAAACCAAACAATAATGGATTATGTAGAAGAACAGCTTTGAATTTCTTGCAGAAGCTCTTCAACTAAACGCGACAGGTATAATTTAGTGTATGCATTTTTGATAAAAGGCCAGTGCCTCTTTGCTTCTGCTTGCGGCTAACAACATGTTTCACACTATGGTTAAGTACACAAAATGACTACTGTCTTGATTGCTGGGAGTATACAAAGAAGATAAAGTATGAAAAGCAATTGGATAGACACAAAAGAGCTTAGAATAATTTTTGCTAAGTATAATAACATTTGCCATTTATTACCAAGAACCTCCTGCCAAATAAATTACATTTATGTTATTTTACTTAAATATCCTACTTTAAAAAGTAAGTATAAAACTTTTTTTACGTTATGAAGATATTAGTAAAATCAGGTCACTTATCTACACAAAGAAGAACACAGACCTGCTTCCATGAACAATACTTAGTATGTACATACACTTGAGACAATGTATAATGCTGGGCATACATTTTAGACTAATATTGACAAAAATCACCCATTTTCCGTGGAACTTTGATATATATATATATATATATATATATATATATATATATATATATATATATACCAGAGAAAAAAGTCCAGCACCAGGTCAGCATATACCATTAAAATTCCATACTTGCTTCATGCTTCAGTTGTGAACAAGGCGCGAGAAGCGCTGAAACGCGTAAACTTTTATTACTGTCCTATGTGAAGATTTTCTAATAAAGTATGGAATTTTAATGGTATATGTTGACCTGGTGCTGGACTTTTTTCTCTGGTATGCTGTGACCCTGGCTCCGGGTCTTACCGTGCACCGACGGCTATACCACAGCAGGTGAGCTGACCAACAAACAGACTTTTGCATATATATATATATGTATATATATATATATATATATATATATATGACTCTTCACCAATGTAGGATGTCCAAGGAGAGAACAGTTATATAAAGTATACGGACAGTGGCTTGGGCCACTTTACATAAATTTGTCCTTATTTTAGCATATTTTATGCCAATGGAGGGCTTTAAATGTCCAAGGCAGTGGGAATGGTAAAGGCATCTTCATGCAATAGTCACACTGGATAGATAGAACCATTTTTGTGTCTTCTAGTCACTCGTGGTGGTAAACCACACTTAATAAAACTTAGGCAATGATATATAGATAGTCCTATTTAGATAATACATCATCAAGGGCCATTTTTCTGTCCAGCTGCTACACTGATAGCTCTTCCTTGTACCAATTACTGCACTGGTTGACCAGTCACTACAGAATGCCATTAAAGGGGTTGTCCAGCGAAAATCTTTTCCTTTTAAATCAACTGGTGTCAGAAAGTTATATAGAGTTGTAATTTACTTCTATTAAAAAATCTCAAGTCTTCCCATACTTATGAGCTACTATATGTCATGCATGAAATGTTTTATTTTCAGTCTGACACACTGCTCTCTGCTGACATCTCTGGCCGAGACAGGAACTGTCTTAGAGCAGGAGAGGTTTTCATAGAAAACAGAGACAGAGTTCCTGTCTCAGCCAGAGATGTCAGCAGAGAGCACTGTGTCAGACTGAAAATAAAACATTTCCTGCAGGACATATAGGAGCTAATAAGTATGGAAAGACTTGAGATTTTTTAATAGAAGTAAATTACAAATCTTTATAACTTTCTGATATCAGTTGATTTAAAGGAGAAAGATTTTCGCTGGACAACCCCTTTAAAACATATTACTCCTAATCACAAAGCTCATTTGGTTGTCAGTCAGTTGGTTATCTCTTCCAATCCCACCCATAGACTATACACATGCACATCCAGTTGATATCTATAGCCAATACCATAAAAATAGGCTTTCCACATTTCTTAAAGGCGTTTTCAGAGAATACCCTTTCTTAACTACCGTATTTTATTAAGCAAGTATATTGTACATACTGCATTAGAATATACATTACACCTGTGTCAGTAACATTATAGGACACATATCAATAGCCAACATTTTTTTCACTGCACTTATTTTAAATTTTCTGGGTTTGCAGGGAGGCGTGTCCAATGCCATGCCCCCTTCCCGTCCCCTCTTTGCCCATATGGCAAACAGGGCATAAACTGGAAAAAAAAAAAGGGCCACACAATTTGTCCTGGTCCTTGTGCAAAATTAGCTTCTTTTTTTTTTTTTTTTTGCCTGTTTGCACTAGGAGCGGAAATTGACACATCTGCCCATAGGTGCTTCAGCAGAGTCAGCAACTGAGCCCTGCAGTTCCTAACTCAAACATTGGTGGCAGTAGAAGCCCCATGTAAGCCCCTTGTTTCTACACAACATGTAAAAGTAAATATCTCAGAAAAATTTTACATTGTTAATGAAGTTATATAAAAATTTCTCTGCACCTTTAATTCAACTCTTCTCATGAAATAAAGGCAGGGACCTCACTCGCACTGAATTGTCAAATAGTTTGTTACTATTGTATAGTTAATTTTGCCATGCATATTGTTTTTAGTAAAATACAGAAGTCTTTGTCATTGAACTAATATATCTAAAATGCATTTTTTTATTTGATCTCCCCTTCACTCCTGTTTAATGAGACTTTCAGATTAGTCATGTGCCAGACTGACCCCTATGGAGTAATGGATTAGAACAGTGCTGTCAGCACTCCACACAGAATATAGTTAAGCCATGAGATCTAGTGACGTGTATTACTTATTCTCCATTTCAGATCACTGGCAACCCTGACTTTACTCGACTGCTTTATTGCAACCATCTGCAGTTTGTGTTTTAATCTCAGTGGAATAAACTGAGATGTATTGATATTTAATACTGAAATCTCGTCTGGCAGAGGAACACTACAGGTTTAAATGTGTAGTGTGGGAGATGAAGGAATTTCTCCAAATTGATCAGAAAGCTACAAAATCTAACAAGCACATTACACTAGGGGGTAAAAAGAAAAAGAAAAGAAAAAAAAAAAAGCAAAATCTGAATCTGATCAGAGAATAATATAAACTGGGATAAACCATAATATCTTCTCTCAACCCATCTGTTAGGTATTTTTAGGGAGATGCAAAAGAAAGCAATTTTGCAAATGCATTGTAAAATTGCTTTCTTTTTATGCTTGGCCCCTTGGTGTCTTTGTACTCTTGTCAGATTGTTGCCCTGGTTCTCAACCACAGCTAAAAGTGGTGACCAGGCTGAGTTGCCAGTCAGGTGGTCCGGACCTCCTCAGGAAGTGGTAAGTATGGTTGTACTTCCTCTCCCTCACTCCCAGTGAGGTCAAACATGTCTTCAGGACTTGGATTGTCTCCAGGAACAAGTGTAACCTTACTGGGAAATGTAGCAAAGTCAAGTTGATTCAGTTTGGCACCACTGTGTCCTGGCAATGTGCATTATTTTCTTTGCTAAACTACATAGACAAAAATAAAAATTCTTAGATTGATTCTTTAACCCCTTTATGCACCACGACGTACAGGAACCATGCTGCTGCCACAAGCTGGGGCCGCTGCTATCAACTGGCATAAAGAAATTGTCCAAGTCAACTATTAAATCATTTAATCATCATTTAACTCATTGCTGTCAAAACTGACAACGCAAATTAAATGGACTTCACGTACCTTCATAGGTGGTCTGGTGGGGGGGATGGGCTTTCCGCGATCTTGCAGCTTCTGCTAATGATATTAGCCCAAAAGACCGCCGAAGTGTACATTTTTGATCCCATCACATTAAAAAATGAATAAAAAGCGATCAAAAATTCTTATATATGCAAGTGTGGTACAGATAAAAACTACAGATTGTGGTGCAAAAAATTTATTTTAAATATTTTATTTAAAAAAACTAGTAAATAAAATAAAAGTTATATAAATTTGGTATTACAAAGTATAATTGGTGTTGAAAAAAAGACCTCATACTGTATTTGTCTGTAGGTGAAAAAATGAAAGAGATTTGGCTTTTTAAACACAAGGTAAAACAAATGTGCAAAAAGTAAATTTGGTTGGTGAGGAAGCAAAGTAAAAAAAAAAAGTCTGACACATAGATGTGCTTCTAGTAGTGTTAACCCTTTGAGGACCAGGCCTAAAATGACCCAGTGGACCGCGCAAATTTTGATCTTAGTGTTTTCGTTTTTACCTCCTCCCCTTCTAAGAGCTCTAGCACTCTCAGTTTTCTATCTACAGGCCATGTAAGTGCTTGTTTTTTACAGGAATAGTTGTACTGTGTAATGGCGTCTTTCATTTTACCATAACATGTATGATGGAATTCCAAATATATTATTTATGAAGATATAAATAGGTGAAATCGTAAATAAGAATGCAATATGGTAACGTTTGGGGGGTTCCTGTGTCTACGTAATGCACTATATGGTAACAGCGACATGATACTATTATTCTATAGGTCAGCCCGAACACAACCATATGCAGGTTACACAGATTCTCTAATGTTATATATATATTTTTTTATTAAATCCTTTTTTTTGGCAATTAAATATTAATAAAATGGGCCTATTGAGACGCCTATAACGGTTTTATTTTTTCACCTACGGGGCTGTATGAGGTGTCATTTTTTCCACCATGATCTCTAGTTTTTATTAATACCATATTTGTGAAGATCGGACGTTTTGATCACTTTTTATTGATTTTTTTTTAATATATAATGTAAAATAAAATCGGTAATCTGCGCACTTTTTCCCCTCTTTTCGTGTACGTCGTTTACCGATCACAATGACGCTTGTTATATTTTAATAGATCGGACAATTACGCACGCAACGGTATATTATATGTTTATTTATTTTTATATGTTTTATTTCTATAATGGGAAAGGGGGGTGATTTAGACTTTTACTGGGGGAGGGGCTTTGGGGTAGTGTAATAGTGTTTTGAACTTTTTTTTTTTACACTTTTGAAGTCCCTTTGGGGAACTTCTACATACAGTACTTTGATTTATACACTGATCATTGCTATGCCATAGGCATAGCATTGATCAGTGTTATCGGCGATCTGCTCATTGAGCCTGCCTGTGCAGGCTTAGTGTAGCAGATCGCCGATCGGACCGCATGGAGGCAGGTGAGAGACCTCCGGCAGTCCGTTTCAACGATCGGGACCCCCGCAGTCACACTGCGGGGGTCCCGATCGGTAAGTGACAGGGGACCCCCCCTGTCACTTACACTTAAACGCCGCGATCGCGGCGTTTAAGGGGTTAATGACACGCGGCAGCGCGATCGTTGCAGCGTGTCATTACCGGTGAGGTCCCGGCTGCTGATTGCAGCTGGCCCCCACCTGCTATGAAGCGCGCTCCGCTCCGGAGCGCGCTTCATAGCGGGAAAAACACCCAGGACGTAAGGTTACGTCATGGGTCGTCTGGGGACAGACTTCCATGACGTAACCCTACGTCCAGGGTCGTCTAGGGGTTAACCCTTTAAGGACATGGCCCATTTTCATTTTTACGTTTTCGGTTTTTCCTCCTTGTGTTTAAAAGGTCATAGCACTTGCATTTTTCCACCTAGAAACCCACATGACCCCTTATTTCTTGCGTCACTAATTGTACTTTGCAATTACAGGCTGAATTTTTGCATAAAGTACACTGCGAAACCAGAAAAAAATTCAAAGTGTGGTGAAATTGAAAAAAAAAACGCATTTCTTTTATTTGGGGGAAATGTGTTTTTACGCCATTCGCCCTGGGGTAAAACTGACTTGTTATGCATGTTCCTCAAGTCGTTACGATTAAAACGATATATAACATGTATAACTTATATTGTATCTGATGGCCGGTAAAAAATTCAAACCGTTGTTAACCAATATACATTCCTTAAAATCGCTCCATTCCCAGGCTTATAGCGCTTTTATCCTTTGGTCTATGGGGCTGTGCGAGGTGTCATTTTTTGCGCCATGATGTGATCTTTCTATCGGTACCTTGATTGCGCATATACGACTTTTTGATCGCTTTTTATTACATTTTTTCTGGATTTGATGCGACCAAAAATGCGCAATTTTGCACTTTGGGATTTTTTTGCGCTGACGCCGTTTACCGTACGAGATCAGGAATGTGATTAATTAATAGTTCGGGCGATTACGCACGCGGCGATACCAAACATGTTTATTTATTTATTTATTTGTTTACTTTTATTTAAAACCTGGGAAAAGGGGGGTGATTCAGACTTTTATTAGGGGAGGGGGATTTTTACTATTAACAACACGTTTTTTTTTTTTTTTTACACATATACTAGAAGCCCCCCTGGGGGACTTCTAGTATATACACTTGGATCTCTCATTGAGATCTCTGCAGCATAGATATGCTGCAGAGATCCATGAGATCGGCACTCGTTTGTTTCCGGCTGCAGCAGCCGAAAGCAAACGAGTGCCGAGCCGAGGACGGCGCCATCTTGGACGCGTCCCCGGCCGGCATCAGTAACGGAGATCGCTCCTCCGGGACAAGGTCCCGGAGGAGCGATCTCCCCCACTAGACACCAGGGAAACGTTGCCTCCGGTAATCGGAGGCAGCTGTCAACTTTGACAGCTGCCTCCGATTAGCTAATTAGCGGGCACGGCGATCGGACCGTGCCCGCTAATAGCGGCGGTCCCGGGCTACACGCGGCACCCGGGATCGCGGCACTTCAAAGCGGGGCCGCCGCGCGGCCCCGCTTTGAAGTGCTAATGAGGACATAGGACGTACCGGTACGTCCTATGTCCTTAAGAGGTTAAAGCGTAACTGTCATGTTTTTTTTTTATTGCAGAAATCAGTAGTATAAGCGATTTTAAGAAACTCTGTAATAGGTTTCATCAGCCAAAAAAGCCTCCTTCTGTACTCAAGAAGCAATCTCCCAGCCTCCCCCCTGACTTCTTTTCTGTGCATTATCAGGCAAACACGTCTTCATTACAGAGAAGCCAGTGAAGACGGGCTCTGCTCTCTCCATTGTAAGCCTATGAAGGGGGGAGGGGCTGAGGGAGATGAGGGAGCAGGAAGAGGTGACATGAAGGTCAGCTGTTTGTAGACTCTCTGGGCACCTAAAATGCTAAATTCAGGTGTCATAAAGGTCAGTGCTTATCTATGAACTTACTGAGAGAAGATTGCAGGATGTTGTGCTGTGCACGACTGCTCCGTGCTCAGTCACTCCTAACAGCCCCTCCCCTCTCCATAGCCACATAATGGAGACAGAAATCCTGCTTCATTTGATGTGAGGGGGGAGGCTGGGAGATTGCTTTTTCAGTACAGAAGGAAACTCTTTTAGTACATAAAACCTATTACAGAGTTTCTTAAAATCGCTTCTACTGTTGATATTTAATGTTTTCAGAAAAATTACCCTGAAATGACAGTTACGCTTTAACCCTTTGAGGACCAGGCCCAAAATGACCCAGTGGACCGCGCAAATTTTGATCTTAGTGTTTCCGTTTTTCCCTCCTCCCCTTCTAAGAGCTCTAGCACTCTCAGTTTTCTATCTACAGGCCATGTAATGGCTTATTTGTTACAGGAATAGTTGTACTTTGTAATGGCGTCATTCATTTTACCATAACATGTATGAGAGAATCCCAAATATATTATTTATGAAGATATAAATTGGTAAAATCGCAAAAAAGGATGCAATATGGTAACGTTTGGGGGGTTCCTGTGTCTACGTAATGCACTATATGGTAAAAGCAACATGATACCATTACTCTATAGGTCAGTCCGAACACAACCATATGCAGGTTTACGCAAATTCTCTAATGTTATATATTTTTTTTTAATGAAATCCTTTTTTTTGGCAATTAATTATAAATAAAATGGGACTATTGTGACGCTTATAACGGTTTTATTTTTTCACCTACAGGGCTGTATCGGGTGTCATTTTTTCCGCCATGATCTCTAGTTTTTATTAATACCATATGTGTGAAGATCGGACGTTTTGATCACTTTTTATTAATTTTTTTATATATATAATGTAACATAATATCGGTAATCCGCGCACTTTTTTCCCTCTTTTCGTGTACGCCGTTTACCATTCGCAATGACGCTTGTTATATTTTAATAGATCGGACAATTACGCACGCTACGGTATATTATATGTTTATCTATTTATTTATTTTTATATGTTTTATTTATATAATGGGAAAGGGGGGTGATTTAGACTTTTATTGGGGGAGGGGTTTTGGGGTAGTGTGTTAGTGTTTTGAACTTTTTTTTTTTTACACATTTGAAGTCCCTTTGGGGGACTTTTACATACATTAGTTTGATTTCTACACTGATGAATGCTATGCCATAGGCATAGCATTGATCAGTGTTATCGGCGATCTGCTCATTGAGCCTGCCTGTGCAGGCTCAGTGTAGCAGATCGCCGATCGGACCGCACGGAGGCAGGTGAGAGACCTCCGGCAGTCCGTTTTACCGATCTGGACCCCCGCAGTCACACTGTGGGGGTCCCGATCGGTAAGTGACAGGGGACTCCCCCTGTCACTTACACTTAAACGCCGAGGTCGCGCCACGATTGCGGCGTTTAAGGAGTTAATGACACGCGGCAGCGCGATCGCTGCAGCGTGTCATTACCGGTGAGGTCCCGGCTGCTGATTGCAGCCGGCCCCCACCTGCTATGAAGCGCGCTCCGCTCCGGAGCACGCTTCATAGCGGGAGAAACACCCAGGGCGTACAGTTACGCCCTAGGTCGTCTGGGGACAGACTTCCATGGCGTAACTATACGCCCTGGGTCGTCTAGGGGTTAAAGAAATAGTACATATACTGGGTATTCCCGTTATTATGGAACCAGGCATCATTTATTACAACAGGAGAAGGAATCCAGCTCACTGTTCCCTGGATGCCTTATCCACACGATCAACCTCTCCACTGAGGCCATGGTAAATCCAAAGTCGGATCAGCGCTGGTAGTTCAGTCCAGTATTCTTTATTAACATATGCCCATAAAACCAATGAGTGGATTACAGCAACAATTCCAGCATGCACCTACGCATTTTAGGGTATAATATATATATATATATATATATATATTTTCATGACACTAAAGGTGTATAACCTGAAACGCGTAGGCCATAGAAAATTAGTTGCCCTGCCATAAAAAAAAACTGGGATAGAAAAAGGATGATAACGGGAGGGCTGGGGAAAAAGAAGGATAACAAAACCACTACAACCTAAAGAAGCCTCTCAGTGTATGGGTAGTTGTGGCTATACAAATTATGGTATCCAATTTTGTAGAAAATTTGCTGAATCACTAAATAAATGGTCAGAATGTAATATATAAGTATAAACCCCATCTTTCAAACTGTCTTTTTTCTTTATCATTAATTTTTAAGTCAATTAATAATTAAAGGGGTATTCCCCTCAAACATAACTTTTCATATGGTTCTGGGAAGAAAAAGAGTGCTGCACCTCACACCTATGGCTGATACTAGTACCTCTCGGCTGCATAAAAAACATCAGAATTCTGTATGTGAATTGATCAAGCCACACTGCCCCATGTACCTCGTGCAGGTATCTGATACACATGGGTCCCTACACTAAGTCCACACTGTGCCGGTCAGCGACCACCACCCCCGCAGGCGTGCACAGTCAGGGAAGGGAGGCCATGGAACGGCCCTGCAACCCCAATGCCACAGGACCAGACCCAAAAATGCCACACCAAAACCCAGCCAGCACCACCGGCGGAGGTGCTGGCAGGGTTCTGGTGTGGTGTGTTTGGGTCTGGTCCTGTGGCATGGGGGTCGCAGGGCCATCCCATGGCCCCCGTTCCCTGACTGTGCACGCCTGCGGGGTTGGTGGCCACTGACTGGCACGGTGTGGACTTAGGTTAGGGACCCATGTGTATCAGATACCTGCAAGATGGTACATGGGGCAGTATGGCTTGATCAATTCACACAAATTTCAATTCAGTGCACATGGTTTTAATCCCTCCTGTCTTTTCCCATTCTGTTTGCAGCAGCAATGGTGAGCGCAATACCTCATCCAGACTTGTGCTGTTTGGGGGCGACCTTCTCCGCGGGCGGTGCTGGCCGGGTTCTGGTGTGGTGTGTTTGGGTCTGGTCCTGTGGCATGGGGGTCGCAGGGCCGTCCCATGGCCCCCGTTCCCTTACTGTGCACGCCTGCAGGGTTGGTGGCCACTGACTGGCACGGTGTGGACTTAGGTTAGGGACCCATGTGTATCAGATACCGGCACGAGGTACATGGGGCAGTGTGGCTTGATCAATTCATACACAAATTTCTGATGTGTTTTTTATTTAGCCTAGGGGCACTAGTGTCAGCCATTGGTGTGAGGTGCAGCGCTCTTTTTCTTCCGTGAACCGCATAACTTTTCATATGTTGCAACCCATGTTAGGGTCTGTTTACACAGAAAGATTATCTGACAGATTATCTGCCAAAGATTTGACGCCAAAGCCAGAAACAGACTATAAACAGAGATCACGTCATAAAGGAAAGCCTAAGATTTCTCCTCTTTTCAAATCCATTCCTGGCTTTGGCTTCAAATCTTTGGCCGATAATCTTACAGATAATCTTTCTGTGTAAAAGGGCCCGTAGGACTAACAATTCATTCCATACTTTTTATTATCTATTCAGTCTTCTTTTCCCAGTTCTGAGCTGCTGCTTTCTGATGTAGACAAAAAACTTTCTCCCCTCCTCCACCCTCCCTTCCGAAGCGGCTGATGTAAACAAGTTACTGCCAGGCTTTATCTGCAACTTGGTAGCTTCCTTGTAATGCTGGGAGGGTAATACAAAGTTGCTACAAAATCGCAGATAGGGACTTGTTTACATCAGCCATCTCAGAAGGGAGGGTGAGGAGGGAAAGATGAAAAGAAAAGCTCACACTCAGTTTTTTGTGTCTTTAGCAGAAAGTCACAGCTCAGAACTAGGGGAAGAAGGGTAAATAGCTAACAACAAGCATGGCCTTAATTGTTAGTCTTACCCTGGGCAGCAACATATAGAATTTATGTTTGAGTGGAATACCCCTTTAAGTCAGCCTTACAAATATATGTCATACTAAATGCAATGCTGTATCCATGACATAATACCTCATTAAAATGCTATTGCAAATGTTATTGCAAGATGTTAATGAATACATTGCTGTCTTAAATTCATTTTCTCTTTCTTACTCTTGATGTCTTTGTTTTTAGGTTCAAAAATTTAAAGCCATCTTTGTCTCAAGGTAAGCTTTAAATGAATATACTGTATTCACTGACATTCCAACATTTACACACTCCAGTCTTATGTTCAACTACTGACCAACACTGGGCTAAGTCTCGTTTTACCCTTTATCATCCCGGCCTTCTGAAGTGTATTAAATGCTTGTTCTCTTCCTTGTGTCCCTTGAATGAAAATCTAGATAAAGAAATGAAAAGTAGTGGCCGGATACTCAGATCTCTGAAGGAAGAAAGACAGGTTTTGTCTTTGGTTTTCCACTCTGATTAATCCTTTTATAAAAGTAAGAGTAGCTGTCTTCTGAAGCCGGATCACATGACACATGGCTTTGTCTTCCACCATCCACAAAGACAAACCTTCAAGTTGAAAGAAACAACAGGTTGCATTGAGTACACATATACCTTTACTGATTACAGTTATTTTAGACGGGTGATCTTTGGCTAATTCCTTTCCGATAACACCCATCAAGTCATAACTTGAGGGTAAAATATACATTTTTGGCGAGTTTTTGTGTAACATTCATGGGATTATATTGGACATTTAAGAAAAATAACTTATTCAAATGTCTTCCTCCCAAGGGATTCATTTGCAGAGTGCAGCCTGCAACCAAGCTCTCATATCCCTATTCAATGTTATATAAGCAATTTATCATCGAGTAGGAAATATATATGCTTGTTATTGTACTCATAACTGTTTTTAGATTAAATTTATAGACATTGCATGTAAACGATTACTGTGCTAATAGTGACAAAAAGCTTAGGAGCCCAGAGCTACACTTTTGTAACACAACATTTGATATATATATTTGCCTTAAAGGAGTTATCCACCCTTTGAACATTTTTGAAAAGTGTCCAAATGCCATAAAAAATACATTTAACTAACCTATAGAGTCCTGTGGTGTTGTAGTCAATCAGAAGCCTAATTGGACATGTATTGTAATACTGGTGTTACTGAGCGGTGATAGAATGGGTACAAAAATGGTGGAGGGTGTGAGGCATGAAACATATCAGGAAAGACTTAAGGATTTGAATCTGTATAACCTGGAGGAAAGACGGGAAAGGGGGCAAGATTAAAACCTTTAAATAAATTAAAGGGCTAAATAAGGTTCAAAGGGAAGTGTTTTTAGAAGAAGACTGGACTCAAGAACAAGGAGACACAGAAAGAAGGATAACCCCTTTATAATTGAGCTTTATTATACATGTTCTTGGGTGAACATAGGCCTCCATTTATAATAAAATGAATCATGGCCAAAGTATCGAGAGTCAAGGCACCCATAGACTTTATACAAAAATCGGGTTCAGAAATCTGTATAAACTATATGGGACCTCCTGGGCCTCCACTAAGAGTTGATATCAGTGGAAATATGATTAATTTTCAATTCCTGACCCCCTTTTTTTTAAGGTATAAAAGCAGTCTAATGACGGCTAATCACTCCCCTCCCTGTAGAGAACACACTGTTTGGCCATGCCGAATATTCATATGTATGAGGAGGGTGAGAAAGATAATGGTGGGATGAACAATGTTATTTTAGGGTATAAACCCACACACCGTATACACAGCGTATTTACTGCTGCGATACGCAGCGAATACGCAGCAAAAACGCAACAAATACGCAACAAAAACGCAGCAGATTAGATCTAAATAACTGAACTCAGCATTAAATCTTCACCATCAAACTGCTGCGTATTTGCTGCGTATTTGTTGCGTATTTGTTGCGTATTTGCTGCGTATACGGTGTGTGGGTTTGTACCCTAAAGCTGGGTTCACACTATGTATATTTGAGGCTGTATTTGTGAGGCTGTATAGCAACCAAAACCAGGAGTGGATTGAAAACACAGAAAGGCTATGTTCACATAATGTTGTAATTGAGTGGATGGCCGTCATTTAATGGCAAATTTTTGCTGTTATTTTAAAACAACGGCTGTTATATTGAAATGATGGCAGTTATTTACCGTTATATGACGGCCATCCACTCAGTTTCAACATTGTGTGAACAGAGCCTTTCTGTGTTTTCAATCCACTCCTGGTTTTGGTTGCTATGAGGACCTGACTTGAGGACCAAATACTGCCTGAAGTATACAGTGTGTGAACCCAGCCATAGTAGGTGCAAAGCCATGTGTACTGAGGTGATAGGGCCGTGCACAAAGAATGTATGGTTCCCTACTATAAAGCTGCTATATAGACCAGCGCTTCTCAAACTTTTTCTACTGGAGCCTCACCCAACAGACCAAGGCAATGCCTGAGCCTCACCAGACTGACCAAGAGGATGTCTGGGCCTCACTATCTGTGGTGAAAGTCCATTTAAAAGCTGAAAATAATGTTAGGGTCGCCTTTCACCCGTCTCCCAAGTTCTATATACTAATAAAGTAAGTACAAAATAAATTAATAATTTTGCTAAAATGGAGATTTTTGCAAATAGCAAAAGGACTGTGCAGATTATAGTTACTTTGTAAAAAATGGCTTCTCAGCTGGGCCTCACCAACAACTAGGGGACGCCTCACTGGTGAGGCCCGCCTCACAGTTTGAGAAGCACTGCTATAGACTACATTCAGTGCTGTGTATGCAGAGATATCCTTGCCTGGAAGCTATGTTTTTAGAGGAGATTTTCTCCATACATATGTCATTGATAATAGTTTTTCTTGGTCTAATTAAACTAAAAAACTTTCATATGTCTCCATATATAATAGTAGTCATACAGAGTCCCTGTGTCTATATAGCAGAATATGACCAAATGCAAGGCCTAAATCATGCAAGCTAAGTAGAATACTATGATAAGATATTGTGGCTGCTTGCTTTATTGACTCATACAGTGACCTACAGTACGTCTACATGTCAGTGCTTCTTAATATTGCTTAGCTATGCTCTTCCTATGCCTTTCAAAAGACGTAATGGCACCTGAGACCTGATCTTGTTATCACTAGAAGTCCCTTCTACTGTTACATTTGTTGTCTTATTACATACACAAAACGAGATCTGAAAGGTGAAAAACGGTATCACAATAAATATTAGGTTCATGACCCAGTAATAGGCCAGCAGTTTATAAGGAAGCCTATCTGTCTGAAACACTGTGTTCCTTTAGACTCCTGTTATCTCACTAAACCACATAGCGGTGCATCTGTGTGGATTAATGCTTTTCAATGAGTAAAGCAGCTTTAGATGAACAAGCCTCTTTGGCAACCTCCATACTCTTTTAGGGAAAAAAATAAGTGTGCAGCGAGAGCCAAAACAAAGAATTATTTGCAAGAATAATTGGAAAATACGATTCTGTAAAAATCAATAAGTGTAGCTGTGTAGCAAGTAGTATTGTATGTGCGGCCGTGGAGGACTCTAATAACCGAGCTAGCTAATTACGGATACCTAAGCTTTGTCACACAGGTAGCTGCACTATGCTGCTATACAGCTCTGTTTTTGGAGATTTCCGTTGCCATACTTTAATTCCTTGAAGAAATAGATAGCATGTGTCGAGGATTATGGATTAGAGAATACGAAAATCCTATTAAATCTTCAAATAAAGAAATGGAGGTTTTCCACCGAGTTGTCATTTCCAGTAGACCCTTAAAGATAAATAATACAACTCTTTGTAGAATTATGTGGATATTTGTTTCTATATGAATGTAATATTTAAGGCAGCAGCTGCACAGCAACAATATTACTAGCTGCTCACATTGACTATTTCCATGCTGGTTTACAGCTCTTGGAGGAGTGAGAGCATTGTATCAATGTTCATTATTGATACAGAGATAGCAGGCGACAAACAGTCAGTCTGATGAGTTATGCCGAAGACATCCGTATAAAGGGATCACTTCAGCCCCTATGCATATTAATAACTATAGAGAGGAAAAGCAGAATCTTCATTATAAACGCCATCAGATTTTAATGAATTCTCTTTACTTGTGTGTGCATTGTTCCTGGATGTAAATTTACAAACATGCTCCGTATAATTATATGCAGATTCATGCTAATATGGCATTCCCATATTGTATAGTAGCTTCGTGAGGCTATGTTCCCACAATGTAATAAGAAGGGCAAATAACAACCGTATCATGATCATTAATAACGGACGTTATTCTGCAACAATGGCCATTATTTGCTCTTATTTTTACGTTGTGGGAACATAGCCTTTTATTGTAGAGAAAAGTACAGTCTTTTGTTTCTGGTTATGTTTCCACACAGTTAAATAAAAGCAAAATATGACAGTAAAACGGGTATAAAACATTTTTTTTTTAAATATTCATGTGAAAATATTAATTTTGAAAATATTAATGTGCTCTATTATAATTTATGGAAAAACAGCCCACTGCACACACTCTGTACAACATTTTGATTTAAAGTGACACTGCCACCCCCTTTTTGCATTCTGACTTCTCTACACAGGTGTAATGGGTAAACTTTGCAGTTTTCATACCTTAATTTGTATTATACGTCATGGTGCTTGTTCAAGTAAAAAGTGACCTTTTATCAACTGCAGATTGTGCTAAGTGGGCGGGGCTTCGTGGCATTAGCCCCACTTAGCCCCAACCACAGCGCCACTGTTGGTCCCGCCTCTCCATGACATCATTGCCACACAGGCCCTGCCCCCTAGACGCCCATTGGTGGGCCGACCTAGAGGGCGTGGGGCCTAGACCTTTATGCCAGCCAGTTCCAATGGCTGGGGAGGGGGCGGGGTATATGTGCCTATGACATCATGGAGGGGCAGGACCAATGATGGTGCTGTGGGCAGGGCTAAGTGGCGCTAATGCAGCAAAGCCCTGCCCACTTAGCACAATCCGAATTTGATACAAGCACCATGACTTATGATGTAAAATAAGGTGGGAAAACTGCTAAATTTACCCTTTACACCTTTGTAGAGAAGTCAGAATGCAAAAAGGGGGTGACAGTGTCACTTTAAGGCCTTGTTCCCACAATGTCTTTTTTTTTTTTTTTTGACCGCTTGAGTCTAAATAATTTCATTCTAACATCCGTTATTGTGCAAATGACAACCGTCATTAGGAAATAATGGCTGTTATTTGAACTCAAAGGCTATGTTCACACAACGTTATATTTCAGTAAAGAACGGACGCTGATTCCACTGCAATCAGCGTCCACTCTTTACTGCAGAGCTGTGTTCACACATCGTAATGTTAAAGCCCGGTCTTTACAATGGACGTTACAATAATGTACATGCCTATTATTTCAGGACGCTGTTCACCGAAATAATAGCTGTTCACACAATGTAAATTTTCATTGAATTTACATTGAAGTAAATGGTTAATTGATTTGCGGCCCACACCCCACGAGTGCAAATCAATACAGAGGTATCGGCTGCAGGAGCGTGCTGAATGCAGCCCAGTGGCTGGCAGTTTAAAAGCACCCCTTGCTATGCAACGGACGCTGTTAAACGAAGTATGAACATAGCCAAACGACCAAAAAAGATGTTGAGGGAACATAGCTTAAGGCTATGTTCACACATCATCGACAGAATGACATCTGTCCAAAAATATACAAAAAAAGACAATGTGTGAACATATCTTAAATGTCAATATGTTACACAAAGTACTCTTTAAGAATTTCAAGACAAACTGGTGATATATGAGGCTCCTAGTGATTCGACCACAAACAATAATAAAAAAAAAAAAATGGGATTAATAAATAAGGAGTATACTGCTAAAAATATATATAAATTGTTTACCTACGGCACTGTCTCACTGTAATACATATTTGCCCTGTTCTCTACTTCTGTGTTTTTGTATTTTGAGACTTCTCAAAGTCCGTGTCTTGCTTTGTCTATAAATGTTTGTTTTTTGAAAAATTTAAAACAAATATATATATAAAACAAAAAAATTGTTTACCTACTGTTTTCATGCAGGTGATCTGTATTACTTCCAGCTCCGCTAAAGTATAAGAATTCCATTAATATAGTGTTTCGGCTTGTTAAATGCTTATGAGCGTTATATAGGATATGGAGGTTGAATGCAGTTTGAGTCTGGGTTCACACTATGTATATTTCAGTCAGTATTGTGGTCCTCATATTGCAACCAAAATCAGGAGTAGATTAAAAATACAGGAAGGATCTGTCCACACAATGTTGAAATTGAGTGGATGGCAGCCATATAACAGTAAATACCTGCCATTATTTCAATATAACAGCCGTTGTTTTAAAATAACAGCAAATATTTGCCATTAAATGGCGGCCATCCACTCAATTTCAACATTGTGTGGACAGATCCTTTCTGTGTTTTCAATCCACTCCTGGTTTTGGTTGCTATGAGGACCTGACATGAGGACCAAATACTGCCTGAAATATACTGTGTGTGAACCCAGCCTTAGATAGTTGATGGCACATGTATACTCCATACATTTATTTTCGTGTAATATTGTGTTGGAGTTATATAGAGTCAAAGTACAAGGATAACGTATCTTTACCAGCAAGCAATGTTCGGTAGCTGTAATTCTCAGCATTATAGACTTTCCCTATGACATTTTAGAGATTCCCTCTAAAATGTCCAAAATAGTAGCCTCATTGTTTTTGGCATTTTGTAAAACAACCCTATTTGACATTTCCTAACATTTTGTTCATGATGATTCAAAATACAACACAGAAAAGAAGACCTCTTTGTACATGACCTGTGCTTTTTATTAGCAGCACTATTCTCTTAAAAGTATAATAAAATGGTTGTCCTGGCTCCAGACAGGTTAGTCCTGGCTTTTGGGTAGATGACATGCAGTTCCATTAACATAAGTAATAAGCTCCTAATGATCCAATTCATGTCTAGTTACGTGCCGGGGACATTTTTGTATATGGCTGGGCTTGTTATAAAAAAATAAAATAAAATCATATCCCCCTGATGCCTTGTACTTCCTAGTCTGATATCAGTCCCCATTCATCACTGCTACTTTCTGCTTTGAAAGCAATGTCCCACCTCCATCAGTGATTGGCTAAGCAGGCTTTTGCTGCTGACATAACTCATCTCCGGAGCAGGACTTAGCAGTAATGGGTTGGGACTGGATGACGTGACCAGGAGCTGTGGGGGATCAGGGAAGGTGAGTGTGACTTATGATAGAATAAATGACAAAAATGTATTTTCTGTTGTTGTTGTTGTTGTTGTTATTATTATTGTTATTATTATTTACTATTATTTTTGTTTTTCTGTTCCTATGATGGATGGGGAAAAATGGAAACACCAACTTACGTGGATATAGTCTTAGCAAGTTCATTTTAAATACCCTAATAAGCCACTGTAGGTTAATAGGTGTATGGGGGGTGGGGTGGGGGATACTTCACAGAAGGTGAAGGGGAAAGTAAACATTGTCTTTTGCTGATTTTATTAGTTACCATGTAATACCTAATTCCCCCTGTAATGCTGTAAGCTTTTTAATCTTTCAGCAAATTAAACTTTTGCTTCCTAAGCCTTCTCTGTGTACGGACCATAACTTCCTGCATACTGGAATTATATCATAATACCTATGCTGAACATAATTAACAGAAACAAATCATACGAATAATGATTGATAACCAGAATCAACACTTCATCATTCACAGAAATAGACAAGGATTATACTAGATTGCAACTTAATCCTCTGAGCAATAGAATGTTTCTTAATTATACACAAGGATGTTTATTTTTTTAATTAGCTTTATATTTATTATTGCCCCTGTCTGCGACCTATGACATCATCAGGGTATATGGATGCACTTTTAAATTTTAAGATTACACTTGACAAAAGCTGGGAGTATATGCCAAAATTTTACATATGTGAATACGTCTCTAATAATAATATATGTTTTGGATTGCTGTTGCCAACATGCACCCATTTGATGCATTTTGATCTATGTCTGTTGATAATCTGCCGAATAAGGCAGATTCTGCAGAATATCGCTATGTATAAGGCTATGTTCACACAACGTTTTTTCAGCTCTGTTTTAAATGACGTCTGTCATTTTGAGTCTAAAATAACGGACGTCATTTAGCACAATGATGGCTGTTGTTACATTATTCTAGTTTGGTTACTAATTGGCCTTTGGATGTGGCTTAATTGAAAAGTCCAATTAATTTAATAGTAAAAACGGAGAAAGAATGGTGGAAAAAGAAAAACTGTGTGAACAACTAATTAAAAAAATGCGCTGTTTGCAAAAGTCGTCCGATATTAATGCTTATGTTCGTTATTTTAACGTCTGCGGTAAAAACCTCCATTATTCAATACATTGAGTGCATTCGATGTCCGTCTTTCCATTGACTTCAATGCATTGCCATTGTAGTCAGTTAAATTGCGGCAATGACTGATGTTTTTTTACATATCAAAATCGTCCGCCTTTTCTCTATTTTTGACATTGTGTGAACATAGCCTAATAAAGATAACAATCAGCATAAGAAACGATCATCAGTTGATTGTTGTCTTTTAAACATGCTTAAAAATCATGAGTTGCGGCCGGCGGCTGAGGAAAGTGTAAAGAAAGTAGTCTAAAGTAGTCTAAAGCACTCTCTATTATTACCATCTGAGACAGTCAGTGGCTTAGCGACCTGTCACTTCAGAGACGTGCCAGTTCATGTGAAAATATCTATCTATCTATCTATCTATCTATCTATCTATCTATCTATCTATCTATCTATCTATCTTCAGATAGCTATAATAAGCTGTCCTGCAGGGTACAGGAGTTTAATCTCTCTGAAGACCATGCTAATTTAATGTCTGTGAAAATCTTGCTGTGGAGATCTATATCCTTAGACCAACAGTGTAATAGTAGAAAATGACATAGAAAATGAATAAATTGCATTGCTTTATGGGAGCTCAGCTAACATAGTTAGGATGTATTTACCAGAACAGAGTTAAGTGATTCCGACTAGCAACCAGCTGAATTCTGAATGGGAATTGACTATGAGGCAATACAAAAATGTACCTAGCACTATACACTCTAGTGGGATTTTTGTATGAAGTCGCATTATTATTTTTGCCACACTCATCAAGGGGTTTTACGTAAAGAATTAATAATAAAAATATGAATACCCATCTTAATGATAAGGCTGTTCTTGTGTCCCACTACGGGAGTTGCTATTGGTTACACCCTTCGTAAAAGCCTGTACTTATTGTAAGCCTGTGGTGATAAAGTAATTGATAAAGTTTTGCCATTAGATGTCGCTATCATAGGTGTATGTACAT
Source organism: Dendropsophus ebraccatus (assembly GCF_027789765.1). Classification (NCBI taxonomy): domain Eukaryota; kingdom Metazoa; phylum Chordata; class Amphibia; order Anura; family Hylidae; genus Dendropsophus; species Dendropsophus ebraccatus. Next base: position 161,524,868 of record NC_091454.1, read on the forward strand.
AGATGCTGCACGGCTGAAGTGTGGAAAGGGTTATTGTTTATTTTTGTGTCACATGCATCTGTGAACCTACAGGAGTCTCTTCTTCTGTCCTATCATCCCTCACTTTACTTCTTCTTATGCACTCTTCACCCACTCACAGCGCACCTTAGATATGCTCGAGATAGGAAGTCACATGGGTTGAGGAAGTGTGAAGGTCTTTTGTGTTGGACGTTATAGGGGAAGAATGCAAACTAGAAAGCTCCCTACAGTGGTCCCTTTGGGTCTTTGTCCTCTGCCAGGTCCCCTCACCTTACTGATTCAGTCTTAGTCAGTCTTAGTCAGGTCCCCGTAAGGGTAGGAAGCAAGACAAGACACAGTTAACAGTTTCTCCTCAGCTTACTCTACACAACACTATGCACTGTTAAACTCCTACAGGAGAGGACAAGTCAGAGATCATCTCAACCCACGCCGTGGAGTAGGAGAGTCACAGTGCAGGACAGTATCAACATAAAAGCCAAAGAAAGCTAGGAACTCATCCGGATAGAGCAAAGTTGCTAAGAGCCTAGAAACTCTATCTCGCAGTGCGGTTATCAGCAGGGAAACCTCAGCATTCCGCTCATCCGAGGTAACAGGGTATGGGGCTTTTGTCACCCTAGGAGGACGGTTCTTCTACCTCATCTTCTACCTCATCTTCCAACATCCCGGCAGAGCACAGTACTACTTGGGTTGGGACTCTCACAAAATCCTCCTCTCTGCTCCTCTGATTCTTTGTATCTCTCAACACGCAACTTAAACAACACGACTATACTCTTCACTATACTTCTATCACCTAACTGGATCCTGTATTACTTAGTGTCCTGCCTAGTGTATTATCAAGTGTCTAATCAAATGTTTTATCAAGAGAAACGTAATCTGTCTATGTACAGCTGTATATTCTGCTGCACTTCAGTACTTCCAAAGTAAACAAGAGATTATTAATGATAAAGAGACTCTGTGATTTTTTTGCCCCACACCGACACAGTGTACACTACATCCTTGGGACATTTCCCCTTTTTGTGGGTGGCGGTCCTGATAGTCCGGGAGGGTCACTACACCACTCCGACCCACTGTGATAAAATCCCAAGAGACCCTGTAGCAACCCGGCAGGTCACTGACAACAGGGGAACAAGGTTTAACCGACCTTTTAAAATAAAAGCAGGTGTATCACCATAGAAGTGACGTCACACCTCATCATCTAGCAAGTGACCGGCCGTTCCTCCGACATAACACCTCGGGGGCATACCACATGCTCACTTTCTGTATATAAAGAAATCACACCAAATATAGTATATTTTATACTAGACAATTGTCCAGTTTCTCATCCTGCTAGATGAGGATTGGTAGGCTAGGGCTAAACAGCGATCTTGGCACAAAGATCGCACACATCACATCCAATAGTGATGCATTGAGACAGTCCCAAAGAATCCATCCTTGATGAACTTTTGGTAGCAAGCTGCAAGTTGTATGTGACTTTGCTTCCATAGACCTCAATGCAAAATGTGTGCTTATGACTTCTCGTCAACTTTTGTGCGACTTGGTTATCATATAAACAGCCAGGTTGAAACTATAATAAATGGACTTGGATGAGATTGTTTGTCTTGTAATCTCTACTACAACAGTTTCCACTTCTTATTTTCAAAAAGATCCCACAGGATGCTCACAGTCAACAAATAGAAGATATCTGAGCTGTATCTTTACTTCATTCAGAGCCTAGGATCCATTAGATAGGGATAACCTGGCACTGACATATGGAACAATCTTAAAGAAGGTAAATAATATAGACAATATAACGTGCATACACAGATTATTACATGTTTTATTTCTATATACAATAAGTAGTGTATACATTATGCTAGTTTACCTCTGATAAACTGCTGAGGTTGGATCTGCCCAACCTGACCTGATATGAGACCTGATATTTAATTGTCAAGAAAATCTTGGCTTATGCATAAAATGTAAAAATCACCTAAAATGCTATCTATTTGTCTCATTTGTAAGAAGAACATGGAAGTTTTTACAGCATGGTGAATCTTAAAGGTCAGATATTTCTGTGTTTGAGAAGTCTGCAGAATACCAATTAAATGGGCCTCAGATTTGCCTTCCGAACAGATTTTTTAATGAGTTATAAATAAGACCAATTTATTACAATTGAATTATTTAGCATTAGAAAGGAATACAGCATTGTTTAATAACTTATAAATCATAGAATTTGTTACAATGTTGGCCTTCTCTATGTTACTTTATGTATTGCTAGGTGACAATGCTCACATAACCAGTAATGACTAGTGCAGGCTATAGACAGAAGGTCTAATTGTAAATGACCTATTTTTGACAAAGTTTTCGGGATGACCTTCTGGACTTAGCACCTGTCGCTTGCTCTGAGTTCACATCAAGTTTTTTATCCTGCTGAAATGTCCTGTTTATCTTTTATGTCTACAAACGTCAGATTTTTTTTTTTTTACAGAAAGTAATGGGAAGCTTTTTAAAGGGGTTAAAGAAAAAAACATGGGCACTTTCTTTCAGAGACAGCACTACTCTTGTCTCCAGTTTGGGTGGGGTTGTGCAACGCAGTTTCATTGAAGTTAATGGAGCTTAATTGCAAACCACACCTGAACTGGAGACAAAAGTGGGTCTGTCTCTTGAATAAAGTGGCCATGTTTTTCTAACACTGGATAATCCCTTTAAGATCCGCTATTAGCTTTTTGTTGGATCGTTTGTATCAATCGCCATCAATTTTTAAACTGACCTGTTCTTTTAATTTTACCATTTTTGGCTCTGTCCACGTTACCTTTAGGGACTCAGATTGTCCATCAATAGTTCCATCAGACTTAAAAGAAATAAAAAGTGCAGCATGCTGTGGAATTCTTCCTGTTAAAACACTGGACACCACAATAAAACCTGACAGACCCCATTATGGGTCAGTGGGATCTTATAGGGACAGTTGTTGTTGACTGTTTGAGGGTCTGGAAACTCTGTAGCAGGGAAACATAAGGGCTAGTTGCATAATTGTAAAGCATGTGATCAACAGGTGTCAGTATTTCCTTTTCTACTTCTGAATGGTGAGAATGCTAAAAGAAAGAAAAAGTGTATTCAAGTGCAGAAGGAAAGTTGGTAAGAAGAACTTAGCATGGCAGTATTGGTCAACTCCCTACACTTCTTATTGGTGATATATACACAAATCATCCACATTAAGGCAGTGCTCACACAGTGCCAAGTTAGCCAAGTTTTTCCTCCTTTTTTTTTTTTTTTTTTTTTTAAATCAGTGCAAAAAATGTTGCTATATTATGCAAATCATGGTGAAAGCTACACACAATGGCACTATTTGCTCTAAATTTAATAAGCATGGCAAAAACATCGCAAAACCTGTGTAAATACAGCCTTAGGCTTTGATCACACATAGTATTTTCTTCAGACTTTTGGTCAGTCTTTTTCCAACCAAAACCAGGAGTGGGTAGAAAAAAACAGAAAGTGCAAATCTTTCTATTTTAATTTTGCCCAGTCAGTTCCACTCCTGATTTTGGTTGAAAAAATACTGACCAAAAGACTGACGAAAATACTATGTCTATGTTCAACCAACATTGAAAAATAGAAAAAATATATAATATGTATTTTATATATATAATGACGGACATTGTCTGCACTGACGTCAAAATAATGATTATGACAATTATTTTCTTTTGCAAACAGTAGGCGTTAATTTTTAATTGTTCACACACAATTTTTTCTTTTTTCACTGTTTTTACTATTAAATTCAATGGACTTTTCAATTAAAGACACACATAAAGGCCAATTAGTTCATCTGAACTAGAATAATACCAAAAGCCGTCATTGCATTGAGGAACGGCCAAACAGAGAAATAACAGACGTAATTTTTTCTTTTAAAAACGTTGAGGAAAAAATGTTGTGTGAACATGGCCTAACTTTTAATGACAGGTAAAGTGAATATCACTGATTGGCTATATTCACACTAAGTTAAAAAAAAGTGAAAAGGTGTCCGCTTTTTCTATTTAGAATGGCTTCCATTATTATAGCATTTTAATTTACCTAAATACAATGCATTAAATACACTAGAATAATGGACCAACAGCCCTCATTGTAGTGCTGCCCAAAACGTGAAATGAAATTTTGAACTCAAAATGATGGACATCATAGTAAAAACTAAAAAAAAAAAAAAAGGTAAAAACATCATGTGAACATAGCCATTTTGTTGTGAGTAATGGTAGCCATACACATAAAACTAGGTTGCTGGTTGAACAAACAATCATCTGAAGATTGTATCAGCCGTTAAAGTCTCCGGTACATGATCAATGAATGACAGAAGGCTGAAAGGTCAAAAAGAGAATATTGCTGTCATGTATGTACAGTATATATGTATATATATTGTAGACAGGTCACAGGAGATGTGTTCGAGGGGGTGTACATCTCACCTAGGTTGATGCGCACGGTGAGATGGAGGTCCAGATGGTGAAGTCCAGGAGGGATCTGTTGCTCAGCAGTGCTATGCTGCTGAGTTATTATTTATTTTTACCGGGCCTGGATTTACATGGAATGGCAGGTAGGTTTTGGTAGTGGGACTTGCCATTCCCTCCCCCCGATCCAGTTTGGGTTTTGCCATCAGGTGAGCAATCAGCCTGAGAAGGTAAGAGCTCCACAGAGATGCAGGGGAGGGCTCTCAGCTAGGAGTGAACAGCCTGCATGCTGTATTTGCTGGGAGCTGGAAAGAATATTGCCGCTGCTGGGGCTTATTCATACCGTGCGATACCGCGGATTGAAGTGTCAGACAGGTGACCTGCTTGTTAGTAAGTGCCTAGACGGGCAAGACCTTTTTGTTTTGTTTTGTTATCAAAAAGCACGGTGTTGCTGTACTTATGTTCTCTGGACCGTTTATGCTGCCAATAAACGCCAAGCTGTTATTCTAAAAAGCCAAGTCTGTTGTGAACTGTGTCCAAACACACCATCCCCCGGGACGATCCCTACAATTGGTGCTGCGGAGCGGGCAAAACAGTTGCTAGGGGCAACGGTGTGCATCAACTTGGCTACAGCAGCATATGTCCTGGGTGAAGGCTGCTGCTTCACTCCAAAAACAGAGAAGCAACATGGAGGAGATGATGAAGCAGTTAGTGCAAGTGAATTTGCGCCATGAACAGGCTAATCGGCAGCAACAACAGGCTCTAACAGATGCTAACCTGCGCCATGAACAGGCTCTGACAGACGCTAATCTGCGCCATGAACAGGCAATGGCTGCACATCAGCAAGCGATGGCTCAACAACAGAAACTTATTGAGCACCTGATAGCAAAGCAAGAGGCGTCTGCAGGTGCTAATCCCCAGCTGGTGGCAGCAGCCGCGCCAGAGACTTTGTCTGTGAGAAGAGCTGTGCAACGGGCGCTGCAAAAGATGACTGCTGATGACGATGTTGAGGCCTACTTAACTGTCTTTCAGAGTGTGGCTGAGCGAGAAAAGCTACCCTCACTGAGTGGGCAGAGGTCATTGCTCCCTATTTAACAGGCGAACCTCAAAAGGCCTACTATCACCTCAGTGAGCAAGAGGTCAAGGACTATCCTCGGCTAAGAGCAGAGATACTTGCCCGACTAGGAGTTACTGCTGCTGTCCGTACCCAGAGGGTCCGCAACTGGAGCTACAGTCTGGACAAGTCAGCAAGGTCCCAGATGTACGACCTGATTCATCTGGCAAGAAAATGGTTGGAGCCAGACACCTCTACTCCTGCACAGATCCTAGAAAGGGTCGCGATGGATCGCTACCACCGCGCACTTCCTGCTCATCTACAACGCTTGGTCGGACAAGGGCGACCCTAAGAGTGCCGACGAACTTGTCAACCTTGTGGAGAGGTTCCAGGCGACTGAGGACTACCTCCGTGATGTTCCTGCAGAACCTTCACCTCCCCGGAGTGCCAGATCTGTGCCGTCAGCTGGTAAGAGACTTCCATCTATTGGGGGAGTGTGGAGGGGTGCTTATAGAGGGAAGAGCGCTCAGGAGGTGTCTCAGGGGCAAAAGACTGGTGATGGTCCCCGGTAGCTAATTGACCCTTAAAAGGACTCCCTGCCAAGGAGACCAGGCCCTATCCAGTGCTGGAGATGCCATGAGACGGGACATATGTCTGCCCATTGCCCTCTTACCACTGAGCCCATGGAGTGTGACGCTAGTCGGCGTCAGTCGCTATTTGCGGAACCGTCTTTTGTTGCGGTCACTGGACTAGAAACTGAACCGCAAGTCTGCCACATTACTGTTAATGACTTCCCTGTTAAGGCGTTGCTGGACTCAGGAAGCCTTGTCACCTTGGTGCATGCCAGTCTAGTGGCTGGGGACTTTGTGTCCAACAAACATATGAGTGTGGTATGCATACATGGTGATACAAAGGTTTACCCTATAGTACTGGCTAATGTCGGGACTGAACTAGGCGCTGTACAATATGAAGTGGGTGTGGTTAAAAACCTTATGCATAATGTAATATTGGGGCGTGATTTTCCATTGTTCTGGGCTCTATGGGGAAAACAACAATCCCCTAAAAGGAGTGAGGAGACCCCTAAGTCTATTGCATTACCCACGGTAAATGATAAAAATGTACAGGATGAAAATGATGCTTTTCCTTTGCAGGTCCTGGCTGGTGAGGAAGAGGCTCCTCCCACTGACCAGAATGTTCCAGACTTAGAGGTGTCTAGGGATAATTTTGGTACTGCACAATTACAGGACCCCACTCTCAAAAATGCGAGAGAGCAGGTCACTGTTATGAATGGGGTACCTCAGGAACCAGAAGCTAAGAAAAAGTTTCCACATTTTTCTGTGACTAACGATCTCTACTATAGAGTCACTAAAATTAATGACGAGGTTGTGGAACAGCTTCTGGTTCCTAAGCCGTACCGGCGTCAGGTACTCGACATGGCCCATAATCATGTCCTTGGGGGCCACTTAGGGGCGGATAAAACGCAGGAGAGAGTCCTCCAGAGGTTTTATTGGCCTGCGATTTACAATGACATAAAAACATACTGTGAGTCGTGCCCCACATGTCAGCTTAGCGCTCCAGTGTCGCATTTTCGCAGTCCTTTGGTCCCACTCCCCATGATAGAGGTACCTTTTGACTGGATCGCAATGGACTTGGTGGGTCCCATTGTAAAGTCGGCTAGGGGTCACCAGTACATTCTAGTTGTATTAGACTACGCAACCCGCTATCCTGAGGTTGTACCCCTAAGAAACACTGCCTCTAAAACAATTGCACGGGAATTGTTTTATATGTTTTCCAGGGTGGGGATCCCCAAGGAAATCTTGACTGACCAAGGTACACCATTTATGTCAAAGGTGATGAAAAAGCTATGCAAACTGTTTAAAATCTCACACCTACGTACCTCTGTATATCACCCACAGACAGACGGGTTAGTGGAGAGGTTTAATAAAACCCTGAAACATATGTTAAAGAAAGTGGTGAAAAAAGATGGGCGTGATTGGGATCACTTACTACCTTTCCTGATGTTTTCTATTAGGGAAGTGCCCCAATCATCCACAGGGTTCTCTCCCTTCGAATTGGTCTATGGTCGTCACCCTAGGGGTTTATTGGATATAGCGAAAGAGACATGGGAAAGTGAGTCCACCCCATACAAGAGTGTTATAGAGCATGTAGCACAAATGCAGGACCGTATAGCCACTGTAATGCCCCTAGTAAGGTAACACCTCCAGAGGGCGCAAGAGGGCCAAAGCAGAATTTACAATCGTTCTGCAAGAATCAGGACATTTAGCCCAGGTGACCGGGTACTCATACTTGTTCCCACGGTAGAAAGCAAATTCTTAGCAAAGTGGCAGGGTCCCTATGAAATTGTAGAGAAGGTCAGTGAGGTCAACTACAAGATACACCAACCAGGTAGAAGGAAGCCTTTTCAAGTTTATCACATAAACTTGATCAAGCCCTGGAAAGACAGGGAATCCTTGGTGGCGACAAATCCTGTTGGTCATCTGTCACCACCAATCCCTCCGGTCAAGACGGGTGACACCCTATCCCCTATCAGTGTCACAGAAGCAGGAAGCTAAGGAGTTCCTGCAGAAAAATAAAGACAAGTTTTCTGACCTCCCAGGGCGTACGCATCTCATTAGTCATCATATTAATACTGAGCCTAGAAGCAGAGTAAACCTTAAGCCCTATAGGATACCAGAAGCACGGAGGGAGGCGGTATCATCCAAGGTAAAACGTATGCTTGACCTAGGAGTCATTGAGGTGTCCCAGAGCGAGTGGTCCAGCCCGATTGTGCTAATCCCAAAGCCCAATGGAACTTGGAGGTTCTGTAATGACTTTAGAAAGTTAAATGAGATCTCCAAGTTCGATGCCTACCCCATGCCCAGGGTAGATGAGTTGATAGAAAGGATGGGTAATGCCAGGTACATAACTACCCTTGATCTCACTAAGGGCTACTGGCAGATCCCCCTCACTCCTGAGGCTAGAGAGAAGACTACATTCTCCACCCCTGATGGGCTCTTCCAATACGTAGTGATGCCATTCGGGTTACATGGAGCCCCTGCCACTTTTCAGAGGTTGATGGACTTCATTCTGCGACCACATCGTGATTACTCCGCTGCCTACCTCGATGATGTGGTCATTTTTAGCCCGGATTGGGAAAGTCACCTCTGTAAGGTCCAGGCGGTGTTAGATGCCATAAGTAATGCGGGGTTAACCATCAATGCAGAGAAGTGTGCATTAGCCTTAGAGGAGGCCAAATACTTGGGCTACATTATTGGAAGGGGGTTAGTGAAACCACAACTAAATAAAATTGAGGCAATACAGAATTGGCCTCAACCCCTCACAAAGAAACAGGTCAGAGCTTTCCTGGGTATTACGGGCTATTACCGAAGGTTTGTTCCGAATTTTGCTTCAGTTGCAGCCCCACTAACTGACCTGACAAAGGGTGCGAAGTCAGCAATGGTGACATGGACTCCAGAGGCTGAGAAGGCTTTTCAAAGCCTTAAGTCTGCCTTGTGCCAACAGCCTGTGCTAGTTACCCCTGACTTTAGGCGAGAGTTTCTAGTACAGACAGATGCCTCTAACACAGGGTTAGGGGCCGTCCTCTCACAGGTCATGAATGGCGAGGAGCACCCGGTGATGTTCTTGAGTAGAAAGCTATCCCCGGCCGAGAAAAACTACGCCATTGTTGAGCGAGAATGTCTGGCAGTGAAGTGGGCCCTAGAGTCCCTGAGGTACTACTTACTAGGCAGGAAATTCAAGTTAGTGACAGACCATGCCCCCCTAACATGGATGAAGCTAAACAAAGAGAAAAACGCAAGGGTGACTAGATGGTTTCTGTCCCTACAAAACTTCAATTTCACTGTGGAACACAGGCCAGGGAAATTACAGGCGAATGATGACGCCCTATCAAGGGTACACTGTCTGTGGGGACGAAACGCTCAGCCCTCCGGTCTGAAAAAGAGGGGGGGGATATGTAGACAGGTCACAGGAGATGTGTTCGAGGGGGTGTACATGTCACCTAGGTTGATGCGCACGGTGAGATGGTAAGTCCAGGAGGGATCTGTTGCTCAGCAGTGCTATGCTGCTGAGTTATTATTTATTTTTACCGGGCCTGGATTTACATGGAATGGCAGGTAGGTTTTGGTAGTGGGACTTGCCATTCCCTCCCCCCGATCCAGTTTGGGTTTTGCCATCAGGTGAGCAATCAGCCTGAGAAGGTAAAAGCTCCACAGAGATGCAGGTGAAAGCTCTCAGCCAGGAGTGAACAGCCTGCATGCTGTATTTGCTGGGAGCTGGAAAGAATATTGCCGCTGCTGGGGCTTATTCATACCGTGCGATACCGCGGATTGAAGTGTCAGACAGGTGACCTGCTTGTTAGTAAGTGCCTAGACGGGCAAGACCTTTTTGTTTTGTTTCGTTCTTAAAAAGCACGGTGTTGCTGTACTTATGTTCTCTGGACCGTTTATGCTGCCAATAAACGCCAAGCTGTCATTCTAAAAAGCCAAGTCTGTTGTGAACTGTGTCCAAACACAGCATCCCCCGGGAAGATCCCTACAATATATATATATATATATATATATATATATATATATATATATATAATACACACACCGGCCACTTTATTAGGTACACCTGTCCAACTGCACGTTACCACTTAATTTCTAATCAGCCAATCACATGGCGGAAACTCAGTGCATTTAGGCATGTAGGACATGGTCAAGACAATCTCCTGCAGTTCAAACCATGCATCAGTATGGGGAAGAAAGGTGATTTGAGTGCCTTTGAACGTGGCATGGTTGTTGGTGCCTGAAGGGCTGGTCTGAGTATTTCAGAAACTGCTGATCTACTGGGATTTTTACGCACAACCATCTCTAGGGTTTACAGAGAATGGTCCGAAAAAGAAAAAACATCCAGTGAGCGGCAGTTCTCTGGGCGGAAATGCCTTGTTGATGCCAGAGGTCAGAGGAGAATGGGCAGACTGGTTCGAGCTGATAGAAAGGCAACAGTGACTCAAATAGCCAACCATTACAACCAAGGTAGGCAGAAGAGCATCTCTGAACGCACAGTACCTCCAACTTTGAGGCAGATGGGCTACAGCAGCAGAAGACCACACCGGGTGCCACTCCTTTCAGCTAAGAACAGGAAACTGAGGCTACAATTTGCACAAGCTCATCGAAATTGGACAGTAGAAGATTGGAAAAACGTTGCCTGGTCTGATAATTCTCGATTTCTGCTGCGACATTCAGATGGTAGGGTCAGAATTTGGCGTCAACAACATGAAAGCATGGATCCATCCTGCCTTGTATCAACGGTTCAGGCTGGTGGTGGTGGTGTCATGCTGTGGGGAATATTTTCTTGGCACTCTTTGGGCCCCTTGGTACCAATTGAGCATCATTGCAACGCCACAGCCTACCTGAGTATTGTTGCTGACCATGTCCATCCCTTTATGACCACAATGTACCCAACATCTGATGGCTACTTTTAGCAGGATAATGCGCCATGTCATAAAGCTAGAATCATCTCAGACTGGTTTCTTGAACATGACAATGAGTTCACTGTACTCAAATGGCCTCCACAGTCACCAGATCTCAATCCAATAGAGCATCTTTGGGATGTGGTGGAACGGGAGATTCGCATCATGGATGTGCAGCCGACAAATCTGCGGCAACTGTGTGATGCCATCATGTCACTATGGACCAAAATGCTTCCAGCACCTTGTTGTATCTATGCCACGAAGAATTGAGGCAGTTCTGAAGGCAAAAGGGGGTCCAACCCGTTACTAGCATGGTGTACCTAATAAAGTGGCCAGTGAGTGTGTGTATATATATACATATATATATATATATATATATATATATATATATATATATATATCTGTGTTGGAAACACTGGTCCATGCACGAAACGCTGCACAACTTGCAGAAACTAAAGGATCTGCTGCCAACATCTTGGTGACAGATACCACAGGTCCATGCCTTTGATCAGGGCTGTTTTGGAGACAGCTAATTTTAATTGTATGGCTGTATACACTACATATAACAATTCTTCACACAAGTTATACAGTACATGAAATCCTTATGTAATAACAAGCTGGTCCACAAGCACCAATAAAGTAGCACTGTTCTGAAAAGCATCAAATGACACTTGCCACTGAATGACTCCGGCTCAGAGCAAACAAATGTATAACATATATTTAGCACTTTATGTGCAATTGAAATTAAGTTCTGTGAAACCCCAAAGCCTTGTCTGGGATGAGCTGTATTGATCACTTCAGGATCCCATCCCGTCAATGGTACTAAATATATAGCTCCTAGATAGAGCCATACTGCACTCCTGTCCATGGAGCCTCATATAAACTGATCTGTTTTCAAGAGTTCCATAAAGTATTCTGATACTCTCGCTACTGTGGGAAAATGAAAAATAAAAGTATCTACTTTTTATGACCAGTTACTTTGAGAAGAACTATATGGGATTTATTAACACTCTTTAAGATACTACTGCCTTTTGGGTGTTAAAAATACCTTACAGATGGAATACTAATCAGTCCTTATTTCTCTGTTAAGTAACTGAAGTAGTAGTAGTAGTAGTAATAATAATTTTATTTGTACAGTGTCATCAGATTCCACAACGCTATATAAACAGCCTGCATGTAAGAACATGTTCTGTACCCATAGCCCTATGACAACACTACCTGTTCATGGTGTTCATGTATTCTATCAAATTACTGTTACCCTACCAAGTTCTAATAACAAATTATTATCCAGCACAAATAGGAACAGGAACTGTCCAGAGTAGTAGCAAATCCCCATAGAAAACCTCTCCTGCTCTGGACAGTTCCTGTCTTGGCCAGAGATGTCAGCAGAGAGCACTGCGTCCGACTGAAAATAAAACAACATTTCCTGCAGGACATAAAGCAGCTAATAAGTATGGGAAGATTTCAGAATTTTTAAATAGAAGTAAATTAAAAATCTGTATAACTTTCTGAAACCAGTTGATTTAAAAGAAGAGATTTTTCATTGGACAATCCCTTTAGGGCGGGTTCAGACTACGGAATTCTCGCGGATAAATTCCGCCGAATTGCGTTACCTGTACGCGCTCACGGCTGCGCGCCTCTCTGCCCATGCCATAGACACCATTCTATGCACGGGCGGATTCTGCATTCCGCTGAAAGAATTGGCGGATAGCGGAATCAGGCGGCCCATAGAATGTTGTCTATGGAGCCGGCGGAAAGGTGCGCGGCCGTGAGCGCATTCTAGCGATGGAATTTAGCGGAATTTATCTGTGAGAATTCCGTAGTGTGAACCCACCCTTAAAGAGGAAGTGTTCAATGAGAAACAGGAAGGTAGTTTGTTTCACATTGCTTTGTTGTTTTTGTTAATCTGTTTTTTAACCCTTAAATATTTATCTGGTAGTTTGCAGTTACATTGTAGATACTTGGTGTTACAATGGCAGATATAGACTATCTTTATAGGAACACGATACAAAAAATATGCATTAGCTACATTTTGTTTATATTTTATTTCTTTTTCTTTAATAGGTAAAACACAATAAAGTGATGCAATGTCTTACAACCCAGTGACCTCCTCTACTGCCTTACAAAGCAGATCTCATTAATGACTCTTAGTGTCATACTTACCATTCTTTGTGACCTTTGCCATCTAGCCTTTGTGGGTTTTATAAACGTGTCATAAAAGTCAGCGGCTCTAGAAATGATTACTTTAGCTTTACATGGTGTGATCCTTCTCGTGTATCATGATCAGTAAATAATAATGCGGCTTTAGTCATTAATAGCCTGGGCCACACAATTTTATGGAAAGAGATTCTTGTTCTGTTTTGTCTGTCCTGAGTGTATTCGATTTATCATGTGTGTAATTTCGCAGATTTTTCTTTACTGAGTGTAAAGGCTTTGGGAATCATTGATCTCTTACTACCCCCATGACTATCATCCAGAAAATGTCCTTTTAAATTATTCTTTTCTATTACATTTTTACGGTGGCTTTTACAAGAACTGTCAGAGTTTTGCCAGTTTAATAATTAACCTGATCATCTCTCTGTTCTCTTTCCACCAATTCTCTGTGTACATGCCAACACATTGCTATTTAGAGTGAAACAAAACTAGGGACAGATATCACATTACAGGGGTATCCAAGATGTGGGCTGTAGTGCACAGTGCTGAGCTATTGAATGGCACATAACTGACCTTACTGATTATAAATAAACTACCCATACACCCCCCCCCCCCCCCCAAACAAACAAAACAAAAAAAAACCTTGCCCTTATATTTCAGGGTTTTTGGAAGTGGCTTGAAGTATAAGCCCTAGTTGCAGTTGGCACATTCAGCACTGGGTAGGGAAGTGTGATGTCACTGACATCACATTGAATGTTATTGGGCATACTATAGCTGATCTAACACACATGACAGCCCTAGTTGGTTTGCTGTACCAGCGTTCTCCCTCTCTGCCATAAGAAGCCATGCTGAATCTCTGCCTGTGCCACAGTGGTGCTAACACAGTGCAGAGTACCGTAACTGCACATATGCCGGGTGAAAAGGCCATGAAGGTAAGGGATGACGTAATTGTGAAGTCCTGGCACCTCCGACCCCTCCAATCTCTTACGATAGCAATAGATACAGCAGCCATTATGTACATAAAGAAAATAAGATATACACTCTGTGGACTTTTTGATTATCGTCTTCCTATGATAAGGAATAAAGCTCTGTGGCTCTTGAAATAGTCTTATTATGACTATGCTCTCACAATGTTTTTCAATGGCCGTTATTTTAGATTTAAAACAGTGGGCATTGTTTTGAGTCTAAAATAATGGCAATTGTGTAGCATACGGTTGTCAGTTCAGGTCAAGTTCAGGTTAAAAGATGGCAAGTTTTAACAACTTTTTGGGTGTGGCTATCAAGAGGTTAAATAGAATTCATGTTAAAAACGGTGGAGTGATGGCCAGAAAATAAAACTATGTGTCAACAACTAAAAATAGCGGTCTTTGTAAGCAAAATAATGGCCACAAATGAATGTGATGAACATTAATTTGACGGTTGCTGTGACCAACCGCCGTTATTCTATTCATTGTGTGAACAGACGGCTGTTGTTTGCGTAGACTTCATTGGGAATCATTGAAAATTTAAAACAATGTTACTTTAAACATTTTTAGCGGTCGTTATTTAGCATAAAAAGGCCTTGTTCACACAACAATTATAATGGTCATATTTATAAGTATCAAATAATAGCCGTTGTTAAATCCCTTAAAGGACAAGTGCCATGAAAAACTTGAAGCACATTACAAAGTTGTATAACTCTGTAATATGCTTCAATCACCTATCTGTCTCCCTTCCCTGTCTTTTCCCCCCTCCACCCCCCACCAGGAAGTGTAAGGGCCCTATTCCACCGGACGATTATTGTTCAGATTATCGTTATTCGATAATCGTTCGTTTGAAATGCAGTTAACGATGCAGTTAACGATTAACGACCGAACGAGAAATCGTTGATCGCTTTATAAGACCTGGACCCATTTTTATTGTTGCTCATTCGCAAAACGTTTGCAAATCGTTCGCATTGAATAAGACATTGTTCGGTCGTTCGCAATAGATACGAACGCAATAGCGAATAAATAGCGAAGAAAAACAATCGCAATTACGATCATAAGTAACGATTATCGTTCCATGGAAATGAGTGAACGTTTTCAGGTCTTTCGCAATAGCGGTCGTTTGAGATAGTTAACGATTATGCAAACGATAATCGTCCGGTGGAATAGGGCCCTAAGAAACTCACACAAACCTAATTACTGTCGTCACCGTCACCAGGCAGCTCCTTCTTGTGAGGATGAGTCATCAGCAGGCGGGCTGCTCTAGGTCCTGTTACAGCAGCCCCTCCCCCAGTCCAAGTGATGGCTTGCAGTTGTTCAGCCAATGGGAGCTGAGCAAGCTGAGTCACCTGACAAGGCAGGAGAGGGGGGGGGCTGCTGTAACAGGAGAAAGAGCTGAGAGAAGAGCTTGGTGACGGTGACGACAGTAATTTAGGTCTATGTGAGTTAGGACACTTCCTGGTGGGGGGTGGAGGGGGGAAAAGACAGGGAAAGGAGGCAGATAGGTGATTGAAGCATATTACAGAGTTATATAACTTTGTAATGTGCTTCAATTACTGGGAAAAAGTTTTTCAAGGCACTTGTCCTTTAAGGACCAGGCCAATTTTCATTTTTGCATTTTTGTTTTTTTCCTCCTCACCTGAAATTCTGGTGCATTTTTGCTTTTTTTCATTTACGCCATTCACCATACAGGAACAATATTGTTATATTTTAAGAGATCGGACATTTACGCATGCTACGATATATAATATGTTTATTTATTTTAGTATTTTACATACACTGATCAATGTTATGCCATATCTGTGATTGTTCCATAGAGCGTGCCTGTGGCAGACTCTATGCAATGATTGCCGAGCTGACTGCACAGAGGAAGGTAAAAGACTATTTATGAGCGAATACTGTTCGATCAAATAGATATTCGATCGAATAGTAAGGTATTCGATCTATCGAATATTATCGAATAGTTTGCCGAATATTTGATAAATATTCGATAAGCATTCAAATCCCCCAGCTTCCGGTTTTTACCTCCAAGTGGTTGAATAGATGTTTTTCAATAATCAAATACTTGTTCCCATTGACTTTAATGGGATCGAATATTCAATCGAATATTCGTGAGATATTCGTACAAATATCGAATATTCGAATATTTCACTATTCGCTCATCACTATAAAAGACCTCCAGCAGTCAACTAAAATTGTCGGAACTACCGCAGTGTTCTGATTGGACAGTAACAGGAGCACAGCAATGCATCGAGGCATTGCAAGAGTTAATGATAGGTGGGCAGCTCTCACTCTCTATGAAGCGAGCTCATCTCCTGAGCTTGCTTCATAGAGCCTCCGAACCTTTTGACATACCGGTTATGTTGTACGTCATGAGTCCTTAAGGGGTTAATATAACTTGGTGGCCTTGTAATGTAATGATGGCCATATTATAATTCAGGTTGCTGATGGCCCTTTTGGGTATGGGTTAATTTTAAAAGGCTCTTTGAATTTAATTGAAAAGACTGCAAAAGGACAGTGGAGATGTGCCAAATAGCGGCCGCAAATAAAGACATGGGCTATGTTAAAACATAGGGGGAGATTTATCAAATCAGCTTTCACCTTTCATTTTTCAAAGAATCTGTGAGGAATGAAAGGTGAAATTTGGTTTCTAGGGGCAACTGAGGCAATTCTACTTTACACCAGTTTGATAAATCTCCCCCATAGTATTTTCAGTCAGTCTTTTGGTCAGTCTTTATTCAACCAAAACCAGAAGTTGGTTGAAAGCACAAAACCTGTGCCACTCCTTGTTTTGGTTGCAAAAAGACTGACCAAAAGACTGACGGAAATACTTTGTGTGAATATAGCCATGAACATTAATTGAGAACTGAGAACAGCAGCCGCTATTCAAAGTTTTCTGTAAACTAAACTAATAACAGTTGTTTCCAAAGACTTCTATGGAAACCACTGAAGACTGAAAACATCCATTATTTTGAGTATCAAATAACGGCCATTATTTTATTAAAAAAGACAGTGTGAAAGCAGGGCCGTATTTACCACTAGGAACCCGTGGTCTGGTGCCTAGCGCAGCACTTTGCAGGGGGGCAGCACCAGGGAGCAGGGGGGAAAAAAAACCACTTTTTTTTTTTTTTTTTTTTAGTCTCCGACCTCCCGTTCAGACTAGCCAGTAAATTTGGTGTCTTTTTGAGGGGGGGGAGGGGTATCATCAGGTCTTGTGTGGCGAGTTGTTCAGGTTTGGTATGGCTGTGACTCCTGGAGCTATTACCTACCAATCTACCAATCCTGTGGTGAGAACTCCTTCAGACAATATGCAGACTGCTCTTATCGTTGATTCAATGTGGAAATTTATGTTTTAACCCCTTAACAACCCATGACGTATCTCATACGTCACGGCGCAGTTAGGCGAGTTCAGAGAGGGGCCGCACCGCAAGCCCCCTTTGAACCGCTTTGATCCAGGCTGCTTTCTGCAGTACGGGACCGCGGCTATTAGTGGACGTGGTTGATCGCTGCGCCCGCTAATAAGAGCATTTAAATGCAGCTGTCAGACATGACAGCTGCATGTAAATGCCCTGCAGTGCCTATCCGTGGTGGTCTAGTGGGGGGATCCACACGCAGAGGGGGGATCCCTTCTCCTTACCTGGCCGGACCAAAGTAATAGAGCACCGATCCATTAAATTATTATATACACAGCATTAATCTCAATGGGAGATCAGTGCTGTGTTAATAGTCCCCCTGGGGGCTTCTAATTAATATGAATGTTTAAAAAACAAAAGTGTTTTTATTAATAAAAAAATCCCCTTCCCTAATAAAAGTCCAAATCCCCCCCTTTTCCCATTTAATAAATAAAAATCAATACACAGCCCCCTAGAGCAAAGGATATCAACCTTATAAGGATAGTAATAGAGCAAAATAAAGAACATTTTGTTTTTTAAAAAAATATTTACATTTTTTTGAAAAGTTGTCAAATAAAATTAAATTTATGCAAGCTACATACCGTTGTAATTGTACTGACATGAGGAACATATATAATATGTCAGTTTTACCCTAGGGCAAATGGCATAAAAACAATACCCCCCCCCCCCTAAATTGAATAAAATTTTCTTTTTTACCACACATATACATTTTTTTCCCTGATTTCGCAGCATATTTTATGCAACATTTAAGTCTGCCATTGCAAAGTAAAATAAGTGACGCAAAAAATAAGGGCCATGTGGGTCTGTAGGTGAAAAAATACAAGCGCTATGGCCTTTAAACACGAGGAAGAAAAAATGAAAGTGCAAAAATGAAAATTGGCTCAGACCTTAAGGGGATGCGCAGTTATAAACCATCAAAATGCGATTCAGACAAATGCATGTAGAGAAATGCATGTGGCCGAAAACACTCTCTTCCACGCTCCCCAATATGGGGGCGTCTTCAGGTTTAGTGCCCGGGGCAGCAGCAGCTGTTAATACGGCCCTGTGTGTGAGCATGCCCAAAGACATTGTGTAAACATAGCCTATAACTGTGTCTTCTTGCATCCACCTAAACCACTGGTATCTAATTGGTGACCCCATCTCCTCTATTCATTGTGAGAATTATGTGAATTTATATGGTGCCTTTCCCAGGATAATAGTGAGGTACAAAGGTTATGGTTCTTTTTTTCCCTCCTCCACAGAGGCGCACGCCTCTTAGTTAAAGCGATTGTAGCAGCAGGTACATCTCTTTAAGATCTTTACATGAATAGACCTATGCTGGGATGCCAGTGCCGTGGTCCTTTTTTTGAACTGCAGCCTGGTTCCCGTGCATGGTGGGTTGATTTCCGGTCACCTGCCCAGCCTAAAGCACTGGAGCTGGGCCTGTCCATCTCCAGTGTGATAAAACCCCTCCCCTCTCTGACGTGGCCCCATTGATTCTAATGGAACCACATTACAGAGGGGAGGGCAGAATGTCACACTGGGGGTAGGCGGGCCTGCCTCCAGTGCTTCAGGCCAGGCTGGTAACTGGGAATAGACTGGTGCCAGTCTAGTGATGTAAAGAGATATACCTGCCAGTCTAGTGATCTTAAAGTGATATACCTGCTGGTACATTTGCTTTAAGGCGGTGTGATTTGCGTCTGTCTCGGGAGCAGGTGTATATTTCTGCATGGTTTACACCTGTTTGCAGATATGATCCATAATCACTGAGGTTCTGGAGGAAGCCATACCTCCTCCCACCTTACAGTCCACCATCCATCCCTCCCGCCTATCAGGCGAGTATTGGCTGCAGCTAGAATACACCACAGAAAGGGTAAGAACCTATTCAATTTTGATAAATGTTCCTTAGTGTGTTGCTTATGACAACATCTCTGGTATTCAGCAACAACACACAGTACACGACTAGCAGCTGCAGCAGGCAAAAGTCAATTGTTTAAAAGACTGTGATAGATACAAACAGACACAATTCCACATACTATATACAGGAGGCGGCAAGGAAGAAATGAATACCTGGTTAGCTTACCTTTGTAACAATATTCCCACTATTTCATACAAAAGCTAAGTGCATGACCTTTCAAGCTAATGAATACTAAAGATGCCTTTATTCTTGAAGATAGCTAGATCCTCCCACTGTTTCCTTTTTCTCCAGCTGTCCCCTGCAGATACCAATGCATACTTCATTATTCTGTAAGTTATTTATGATTTGTACAGTACATGAAAGGCTCACGGTGAGAGACTCCCCTGAAATCACTTGCTTCTTTTCCCATGGCAAAATACAAGAGTTCTATGAATTCTTAATTGTCGTTGGGCTGAACACATCCTACACAGCTGTTGTTTAGCGAGCTAAACTGGAAATCATATTGGAGATCAAATAATGGTAATAGACTAAGTAATATGACTATGAACTTTTATTACTTCAATATGTCTTTTATTGAGGCAGCTGAACCCAATTTCAATGGGCATTAGCATGCTTTTCTGATCGCTATAGGGTTGTATACTAATGTCTACTCTGTTTCAAATATGTATCAGTCATGGTAAGCAAATGGCAGCTGCTGCTTAACCATAAGCCCCATGGATATACACTGTCATCTTCTATACTAAAAAGGAATGTTTTATGTACCCACTGAAATTCATAATGATAACTAGATGTACAGGAGGAGCAAACTCAATCTTTCCTAATTCACAGGGCTCTGGAGGGGGTTCTTCTGCTCCAATTGAGACAAAAATCAGACAGCGGGCACTTTAGATGATGTGCTTGCCATTTGTTAAAGGGCTTATCCATGATTATAAAAACATGGCTGCGTTCTTCAAGAAACCGCACCACTCTTGTCCTTAGTTTGGTTGTGTTTTTGTCGCCCAATTTCATGGAAGTAGAGTGAAATTGTAAAACAACGCACAACCTGGGCTGTTTTTACTGTGTTTTTCCTTATACTAGATAACGCCTTTAAATATAAAATGTGAGTTCCGAAAGTGGCTGATAGGTGGCACTGTAGCAGTATTTCATTTGCATAAATTGAGGCTTTGACAGATGACAGGAGATCAGCTGTCATTTCCATACAGCATGGCCTCCTCTAGCCACTCTCACCTGTGTGACTTCTGGAGATAGAGATTCCTGAAGGGCCAGGTCTACCATAACAGGTCTGCATCAGAGTGAGTTTTAAAACACTACATTTGTGGGCATGTTGTAGTCATTAAGGTTGACTTACCATGTGGAAAAAATGGTCTTGCGAATGGAGAGCTTTGTTGAAAATCAAGGAGGACATATTGAATATCTGTAGTGTGATTTGCATAGGGGAAGTTTAATTGCACCAATCTTGTATATCTGGATAGTACTGTAGTGTACAGAATAGTATTTCCATATGCCTGTAATTATGATGTATTTGTAAAGGTTCTTCACTTGCTGTTTCTTTTATATTGCATTTATAATAGAACTTGTTTGATTCCCATTCCCAACAGTTTAATTTCAAATTGTGCAAAACTATTTTTGTGCAATTGTGACTCTTCACTAGTACAAACCCGAATTATCCCACAAAATGCACTCTTAACCCAATAAAGTAGGTATGTCCACAGGTTTTTATTGAAAACACTACAGCTTTACTTTATTAGGCTATGTTCACACAACGTTTTATGAGCTCCGTTTAAAATGGCGTCAGTTAGTTTGAGTCTAAGATAATGGACGTAGCTGTCTGGCCTCCCCTCAGTGCAATGACAGCTGCTAGAACATTATTCTAGTTTGGGGTTACTAACTGGACTTTGGGGGTGGCTTAATTGAAAAGTCCATTGAACTTAATAGCAAAAGCGGAGAAAGAACAGTGACAAAAGAAAAACTGTGTGTAAACCACTAATAAAAAACGTCCACTGTTTGCAAAAGATGTCCGGAAATAATTGTCATGATCATTATTTTGACGTCCACAGTAAAAACGTCCATTATTCAATACATTGTGTGCATTGGACGTCCGTCTTTTCATTGACTTGAAAGCATTGCTATTGCAGTCAGTTAAATAGCCGCAATAATGGATGTTTTTTTAAATAGTAAAAGCGGACGACCTTTCTCTATTTTTTACACTGTGTGAACATAGCCTAACTGAAAGAGAATTGTGTAGGTATAAAAAAATTACTGTTTGTTTTTTTCTGATGGTTCCAGTATTTAATAGTATTCCTTGTATGTACTGGCAAACAAAGACAGATAATAGTAATTGATGATACAGCGTACTAAACGTTTTGAAAGAAACTGGACACAAAAGAAACATAACTAAAGAATATTTATACATCTTACTTCAACAATAAGGAACTTCCTCAATGAGCGGTTCATATCAGAATCGCATGAAGCTTCTCAATCTTACCCATTTTACTAATGTAGTTAGTGCAATATCCGCAAAGTGCAATAAAGGAGTTAAAAAGGGAATGAGATGGATAAAAACACTTAAAGCCATTTTGAGTTTAAACGTTTTGTGTGTCTAATGGTGAATTTATGGCTGGGAAATCTCTCAAGGAGTCTACAGTGGCTTTATAATCCTATACACAGCTGTTGTTTAACAGTATTAGGGGTTAATCTATTCTCACTAACATGGTTTCGAGAATAAAGAATATTTCTGGATCTCCAGTGCTACAAATATTTATAGAGAAAGCATCTACATGTAAAGAATTTATGATAAATATGAAGTGCGGATGTTTAACACTAGACAAGTACCCCACCTATGTATGTAAGTACATTATAACTTACTGTTTGAGAAAGAGAAGAGCATGACTCATATCTTTCCTTACACAAAAGCCTAATAGATGTTTTATTTCTTATTGGTAGTTTAGTTATTTAGTAGTTTATAGTCAGTCTATCTTTCTGGTGAGCTGAAGCTGCGTTTGTAATTCAGATGTCCATACAGTTTAGGTAAATGAACTCCGAAATTTCTTATTTTGGCAGGATTGTATGACCATTGTATATGGGATCATTAGACTCTCCCCGACACCAAATGTAAGCATAAATAAGAATAAGAAATATTGTATTTCAACATTTTTCCAAGCAAAGAGTTTGTGTATGGCGGAGATAGGAAGTATAGCTTATGGCAATAGCTAATGGGCTGCTTGCATCACATTGTGAGCTTCCTGATGTATAACTATGGTGGTAGGCCACAATGTTCTTATACAATGGAATATACAATGGGTCCTATACATCACTATGGCTTCCTTTCTGTAAACACCCACTCACCGCACAGCCAGGTGTGCACCTTCAGCTTAGTGCAAGTTGAGGAGCCAATCTTTATTTCAAGCACAATGCTGTTTTCTTGTAATATGTCTCACCTTACAGTTGTAGGTATAGCCAGTAAAATACCAGCTACCCAATAACTGTCATTAATTATTTTATTTTCTGTTTTTTTCCAAGTCCTATGAACCATTTGTTGCCAGGGGAGGAGAACATCAACAAAGCTCAGACTGAGCCAACACAGATGCCTCTCCTCATCACTTATTGTGTCTTCCCTTAACACAGCGCCCCCACCTGGACAGTCTCCAGTGATAACTGTCCATATACAGATATATCCATCACTGGAGCTTCCCATTGTGTATGTTTAATAGAGGCATGTGACAGATACCACACAGTAGCATCTATCACACAGAGGCTATGATGACATCCCTTAATGACATTCATTCTTTTAGTGGAGTCTACTATACTACTACATACACAGGATGTACAAACAGAAGCTAAACGACATGTTTGATCCATATCTGGCAATACCAAGCTATAGATGGATTTAGGGTGTACTTTCCATTGTATATGCTAAACATAGCATGAGTTGTAGCCAGTCTGAACACTCACATCTGTCATTTTAAACCATATGCATAAGAAAGGTGCATTTTTTGGTCTCCTGCACATGACTGTAGAGTTTCATCCATTGGCCACCCGCAGTTGTGAAGCGTGCATACAATAAAACTATAGGAGCTTGTGGAAGTCTTGGTCATGTGTATTGGTCCATATAATAGAAAGGGTCCTTTACCATCCGCAGCTGTATATGATTTTGCAGTTTATGTCCACAGGGCTGTAAGCATTTTTTTTTCTTTGTAAAGGAAATTTCAGCCTACTGTTTATCACTTCAAAAATATATTTATAACAGGCAATACCTCAGTGTCAGTGGCAGCCTATGGGTGACATATGGAACATGCAAACAATGTTTAGCCATAACAATTAAACTACTGCCCATTTAACATATCCATATCTTGTGAAAATGGCACCTGTCAATGGTTGTCAAATAGTAGGCAACAAGTAAAAAGTCAGTCCTTGAAGTTGATATGTGTGAAACCACAAAGTAGGCGTAAAGATCTCAGTAAGCATTGATAAGAGCCGAATTGTGATGGCTAGATGACAGGGTCAGAGCATCTCCAAAATGCCAGATCTTGCGTGGTGTTCACTGTATACCAAAATTCATCTAGGGAAGGATAAGCATGGACACAGTGGGGGAGAATTATCAAACATGGTGTAAAGCGCGACTGGCTCAGTTGCCCCCAGGGTGTACTATGGAAAGAAGGCAAGCCAGTGGAGTTAATGTGACACTCTAGGCAATGTTTTGCCAGGAAAAATTGGGCATGGCAGTCATATGGGTGTTACGTTGACATGTACCGCTTACATTCCTTCTCTAAAGACAGTGGCCTCTTTCATCTGGATAATGCACCCTGCCACACTGTTCAGAAATGGTTTCAGGAGCATGAAAAAACATTGAGTTTAACCTCTTAAGGACATATGACGTACCCGTACGTCATATGTCCTCATTAGCACTTCAAAGCGGGGCCGCGCGGCGACCCCGCTTTGAAGCGCCGCGGTCCCGGGTGCCGCGTGTAGCCCGGGACCGCAGCTATTAGCGGGCACGGTCTGATTGCCGTGCCCGCTAATTAGCTAGTCAAAGTTGACAGCTGCCTCAGATTACCGGAGGCAACCTTTCCCTGGGGTCTAGTGGGGGAGATTGCTCCTCCGGGACGTTGTCCCAGATGAGCGATCTCCGTTACTGATGCCGGCCGGGGACTCGTCCAAGATGGCGCCGTCCCCGGCTCGGCACTCGTTTACTTCCGGCTGCAGAGATCTCAATGAGAGATCAAAGTATATATACTAGAAGTCCCCCAGGGGGGCTTCTAGTGTATGTGTAAAAAAAAAAAAAGTGTTGTTTATAGTAAAAAGCCCCCTCCCCTAATAAAAGTCAGAATCACCCCCCTTTTTCCAGGTTTTAAATAAAAGTAAACAAATAAATAAATAAACATGTTTGGTATCGCCGCGTGCATAATCGCCAGAACTATTAATTAATCACATTCCTGATCTTGCACGGTAAACGGCGTCAGCGCAAAAAAATCCCAAAGTGCAAAATTGCGCATTTTTGGTCGCATCAAATCCAGAAAAAATGTAATAAAAAGCGATCAAAAAGTCGTATATGCGCAATCAAGGTACCGATAGAAAGAACACATCATGGCGCAAAAAATGACACCTGAAACAGCCCCATAGACCAAAAGATAAAAGCGCTATAAGCCTGGAAATGGAGCAATTTTAAGGAACGTATATTTGTTAACAATGGTTTGAATTTTTTACAGGCCATCAGATACAATATAAGTTATACATGTTATATATCGTTTTAATCGTAACTACTTGTGGAACATGCATAACAAGTCAGTTTTACCCCAGGGCGAATGGCGTAAAAACACAGTTCCCCCAAATAAAAGAAATGCGTTTTTTTTTTTTCAATTTTACCACACTTTGAATTTTTTTCTGGTTTCGTAGTGTACCAAATGCAAAAATTCAGCCTGTCATTGCAAAGTACAATTAGTGATGCAAAAAAATAAGGGCTCATATGGGTTTCTAGGTGGAAAAATGCAAGTGCTATGGCCTTTTAAACACAAGGAGGAAAAACCGAAAACGCAAAAACGAAAATGGGCCCCGTCCTTAAGGGGTTAACCTCTTAAGGACCCATGACGTACCGGTACGTCATGGATCCCTGTCACTTAAGGACCCATGACGTACTGGTGCGTAGCGTAGTACTGGGTAGTAGCGTAGCATATGCTGCCCCCCAGACACGTCTTTTCCGCTAGTAACGTCCCAATAAGAGATCACAGTATGGCGTGAAATTCTCCAAACTCTGTGAGAGTACCTCAGGGTACGTGCAAACTGCGGAATGGCGAAGGATAACCCTTTGTGCATTCCGCAGCTGGCACCCACCGGCGGACTGATGCAGGCGCGTGTCTCCGTCCGTGTCATAGACTTCATTCTATGCACGTGCGGATTCTATCGTCTGTCCAAAGAATGAATATGTCCCTTTTCCCTCACTGCACCCCTTGTTACATTCCTTATGGGGTGTAGTTTCCAGAATGGGGTCACTTGTGGGGGGTTTCTACTGTCCTGGCAGCACAGGAGCTTTGTAATTGCGACATGGCCTCCATCCTCCATTCCAGACTCTAAATGGCGCTCTGTCCCGTTGGTGGATTGCCCTGTGCCCATATGGCACATTATGTCCACACGTGGGGTATTTTCGTACTCAGGGGAAATTACCCTACACGTTTTGAGTTCATTTTCTTTTTTAATCCCTTGTGAAAATGGAAAAAATCAAAGCTAGACCAACATTTAGTGTAAAAAATGTTTATTTTTTACACTAAATCATTGATCTTGTCTTGATTTTTTCATTTTCACAAGGGGTTAAAAGATAAAAAAAAACACGGGCACAAATGTGGAGCAATGTGGCGTGAAAATGAAATATTACATTTTTTACACTATAATGTTGGTTTAGCCTTAAATTTTTCATTTTCACAAGGAGTTAAAAGAGAAAAAAACACACAAAATGTTTAGAGCAATTTCCCCCGAGTCCGTAAATACCCTACATGTGGACATAAAGCGCCATGTGGGCGCAGGGCAAGCCTCCAAAGGGAAGGAGCGCCATTTGGATTTTGGAGGCTGGATTTGGCCAAAATGGATGATGAACGCCATGTCGCATTTACAGAGCCATCGTGCTACCAGAACACTGGAAACCCCCCACAAGTGACCCCATTCTGGAAACTACACCCCTCAAGGAATCTAACAAGGGGTGCAATGAGGATATGGACCCCTTGATGCCGTGCCGTGCCGTGAAAGTGAAAAAATTAAACTTTTCACTTTCACGTCAAATTGTTCCACATTTGTGCCCGTCACCAGCGGGGTCCATATGCTCACTGCACCCCTTGTTAGATTCCTTGAGAGGTGTAGTTTCCAGAATGGGGTTACTTGTGGGGGGTTTCCAGTGTCTTGGCAGCACAAGGGCTCTGTAAATGCGGCATGGCCCTTGAAATCCATTCCAGTGAAATCCAGCTTCCAAAAGCCAATTGGCGCTCCTTCCCTTTGGAGGCTTGTCCTGCGCCCGCTTGGCTTTTTATGTCCACATGTGGGGTATTTCCGTACTCGGGAGAAACTGCGCTACACGCCTTGTGTTTTTTTTTCTTTTATCCCCTTGTGAAAATAAAAAATTAAGGCTAGAACAACGTTTTAGTGTAAAAAAGTGAATTTTTCCACACCACATTGTTAGGGTCCAGATGCTCACCGCACCCCTTGTTACATTCCTCGAGGGGTGTAGTTTTCTAAATGGTGTCCCTTTAGGGGCGTTTTTATGTTTTGGCACCCCAGAGCCTCTGCCAACCTGAAGTGGTACAGTCAAAAATGACCAAATATAACGGAGGCTTTGAAATTCACTAGGCGCTCCTTTGTATCTGAGGCTTGTGGTTGCGTCAAATAGCGCAATAGGGTCACATATGGGGTATTTCTATAAACTTCAGAAACGGGTCAATAAATATTGGGGTGCATTTCTCTAGTAATAGGTTTATAATTATGAAAAATATTGGATTACAATAAAATCTCTGCACAGAAAATTAAGATTTTCAAATTTCTTACACACTTAGCTTTTATTTCTGTGACTCCCCTAAAGGGTAAAAAAAACTTTCTGGATGTGCTTTTGCAGAGTTTGGGGGGAGCAGTTTCTTAAATGGGGTGCTTTGTGGGGCTTTCTAACATACAGGCCCCTCAAATACACTTTAAACCTGAACAGGTGCCTAAAAAAATCTGATTTTGAAATTTTACTGAAAATTTGGAAATTTGCTGCTAATGTTTTACGCTTTCTATTGTCTAAAAAAAATGAAAGATAGTTTAATAAATGAACAAGGATCAAGAAACAGAGTCTCGCACTCACCGGACTGAAGATGCAAGTGGTTTATTTCCGATACATCAGAGTAGGCTAGGCGGGGAGAGGGGAGATGGTGAAGCAGGTGTGTTCAGCAGGAGCAACAAAATGTTTCACGCCTACAGAGGCGCTTCGTCGGGCTAGGAACCATTCCTAGCCCGACGAACGGTTCCTAGCCCGACGAAGCGCCTCTGTAGGCGTGAAACATTTTGTTGCTCCTGCTGAACACACCTGCTTCACCATCTCCCCTCTCCCCGCCTAGCCTACTCTGATGTATCGGAAATAAACCACTTGCATCTTCAGTCCGGTGAGTGCGAGACTCTGTTTCTTGATCCTTGTTCATTTATCCTGCCTTTTTTTCTCTGCACCGCCGCTCCACGGTTTGGATACAGTCTGTGTGCTATATACTCCAGTCCCGGGTTTCCCACATTGGGTGTACCTTGTAGTTAGTGCCGGCCGGAACTCTCACCATACGTATAGTTTAATAAATGCCGCCAACATAAAGTAGACATGTTGCTAATGCTATTTAATATATAATTTATGTGGCATCAACCATTTTCTGTATAAGCAGGAAAGTTTCAAAGTTGGAAAAATGCTATTTTTCATGTTATTTTGGATTTTTTCATAAAGATTCGTTATAAGTATCGACTCCAATTTACTAGAAATGTAAAGTACATTATGTCACGAGAAAACCATCTCAGAATCAGCCGGATAGGTAAAATCATTCCTAAGTTATTAATGAATAAATGACACAGGTCATATTCATAAAATTTGCCTCGGTCCTTAAGGCCATTTTAGGCCCGGTCCTTAAAGGGTTAAGTTGGCTTGAAGTGTCACTGTCGTTCAAATTTTTTTTGCAGAAATCAAAAGTACTGGCGTTTTTAAGAAACTTTGTAATTGGGTGTATTAGCCGAAAAATGCATTTTTATCATGAAAAAGCAGTTTGAAGCTCCCCCCCCTGTCTTCATTGTTCTCTATGCAGATGGGAGGGGTGGAGGGAGATGAAGCACTAAAACAGGACAACAAAGAGTTCATTTATAGCTACATACCAGGCTATCTCCTCTTAAGTCAGCACTGACCTCTCTGACCTCTGAAAAAGGCTTTCATGCAGTACCCGCTGTGTAATCCTTTGTTCTCTTCTCTCTGCTGCCGACTAATCTCCCCCCTATCCATGGAACAGACAGGGCCCGACTGATGTAAAAGAGTCGAGATTTCCTGATAGAGAGCAGAGGATGAGAGAGAAGAGGGAGGGACCTGGGGAAAGGCTTTTTGAATGCAGATAATGGCATATTTGCCTTATAAACACTATTACAAAGTTTCTTAAAATTGCCTGGACTATGGATTTCTGCAAAAAAAAAAAAAAAAAATGAAACGACAGTGAAACTTTTAAGTTTGAGTTCAGTCCTTCATGTGCTGGAAAAAACACAACACAAATCACTATCTATCTATATGTGGCAAAAAAATAAAATCTCTTGTGGCCAGAGGCAGAATCCTGCCTGCAGCTACAAGAGTGACTGGCAGAGCAGAGAGCCAATCGCTGCTTGCTCTGTCAGTTCACTATTTTCAACTATAAGGGCCCATTAGGACCCCTTTTGATTAAATACATAGGTGCAGAAGTGGACTACCTTTTGCTTAACCCCTTATGTACTACAGTGTGTGAGTGACCCAATGCTTTATTGCTGATGCACTGATAACCCCTGAGCTCTTCAAGGAGTCTTGCACATTTTCCTACTTGATTGGGACCGGCAGCTGAGAACAGAGGTCAGGGGTTTTCAGTGCAGTAAAGCAAGTATCTTTGTCTTTTGCCTGTTAACCCTTTTTTGTGTTGCAGAATGTAAGTAAACATTGGGTTACTTACACACTGCAGTACATAAGGGATTAAGCAGAAGCATACAGGAGGCTCTTCTCTTTCCTGTGCTTCCCGGGGCCCCCCTTCCCCCACGGGCCCCATAGCAGCTGCCTACCCAGTCTTTATCGTAGCTACGCCACTGCATCTGTTGGTGAAAGACGAAACAAAGTAAAACCATACACTTCACATTAGCATATAAAGTTAGGTCATTGGAAAGTCAATTTAGACTAAAAATGCCTAAAGCAGACCAAACTTTTGCCATAACTTCGGCTGAGTCTTCGGTTGAAAGGTACTGCTCCGGTCTTCCCCATACACATAAACATTTGGCCCAGACTAATCTTCATATGTTCCCTATAGGAAGGGGAGTGGTAAGCTGCAGGTAGACTGCTCTACCAGCCAGATAACCCCTCCCAGAACAAAATGGTCAGGCAGCAAAAATCCAGCCCACCTGATTCTCCTCTCCACTGACACCATCTGTCAGAGGAACGCTGGTATACTGTCAGTTTTGTCATTTTTAGTTTAAGGATCATGGGCACCTTAAGGGTGGAAGCCTTCAAAGTCATAGCTCACAAGGTTTGAATGAAGCCTTAATGTGAATTTAGAACTTCTATTTTAATCTAATAATTGGGCAAAAATAAGCAAAATTTGTAACATACAGTATATAGAAACTAGGACATATAAGGACTAAAATAGCATGAGACCTGAATTTATATAATAAAGAACAGAAATGTATTAATATTATGTTCTGTCTCCTCTATTTCTATCCAATATCGACCCGATAATACCTTTAATCATGGTTGGAAAATATTATGAAGTCACAATTGGATACTTGGTATTCTCAAGGATACTTACATTTTAATGAATTACAGTGGTACCATGACACTCTTTATACTTTATTGACCCTCAACAGAATAACTTTAGCCATATATAATAGGATATCACACATTATTTTCTAATTCATAATGATATGCAATAAGACAAGAGAGAAAATGATTAGAACTGTTTTCTCTAAAGAAAAGATTAATTTAGAAACAAAATAACGACCTGAGGATACATCAGTTTGATGGAAGATCAATACTATTATAATACTTACCCAAGGACACTTGAGATTAAATTATAACACTCTATGTGCTATACACAAACAAACCTTAAAGTTTTTCTATTTAAAGAATAAAACAACTGTTTGGTAAATGGTAGACGTTAAAGGGGTAGTGCACCAAAAAATTTTTTCCTTCAAATCAACTGCTGCCATGAAGTGCCAGAGATTTGTAATTTACTTCTATTAAAAAATCTCAAGCCTTCCAGTACTTATCAGCTGCTGTATGCCAAGCAGGAAGTGGTATTATTTCCAGTCTGGAGAGCAGGAGAGGTTTTCTATGGGGATTTGCTCCTTCTCTGGACAGTTCCTGACATGGACAGAGGAGGCAACAGAGAGCACTGTATCAGACAGGAAAGAAAACACCACTTCCTGCTGGGCATACAGCAGCTGATAAGTACTGGAAGGCTTGAGATTTTTTAATAGAAGTAAATTACAAATCTCTGGCACTTCATGGTAGCAGTTGATTTGAAAGAAAATTTTTTTTTGTGCACTACCCCTTTAATGTGCATTTTAATATGCATTTTATGCAGCATAGGTAAATGTATTCCTATAGTTCATAAAATACATTTCAAAATGATATTTAACTATTGCATAAAAATAAAAGTACATAAAGGCAAGCAGAGTAAGGCTATGTTCACACAACCTCAAAAATAGAGAAAAGGCGTCCGCTTTTGCTATTTAGAAAAACATTCCCGATTTAACTAACTTTAATGCAATGCATTTGAAAGACGTTCAATGCAAACAATGTATTGAATAATGGACGTTATCACCGCGGACGTCAAAATAATTATCATAACAAACTTTTTTATTTGTTGTTCACACAGTTTTTTCTTTTGTCACCGTCCTTTCTCTGTTTTTACTATTAAATACAATGGACTTTTTTTTTAAATTAAGCCGCACCCAAAGGACAGTTAGTAATCCCAAACTAGAATAAAGTACCAGCAGCCATCATTGCACTAAAGGAAGGCTAGACAGCTAAATGACGTTCGTTATTTTAGACTCAAAATGACGGACATCATTTTAAAAGGAGCAGAAAAAACGCAGTATGAAGAGAGCCTAAAGAAGGTTATAGGAAATATTATGGACCATGTGTGTGGGGAAATACAGATTTTACATGGAATGTTCAAAGAAGCACGGTCATGAAAAAAGTTTTGTTATTTTAGAGAGACATAATAAAAGTTTTGATCATTTAAGTTGGAGTATTCAGACCGCGACCAATTGGGTAAGCGAGCCAGGAGATGTTGTGCTTAGCACATTCCTATACACTGTGTTTTGTAAGGAGACATAATAGAAGTCTATAGGGACTATTACCACATATGGACACTACGGGTGGGTTCACACTACGGAATTCTCGTGGATAACATCTGCGGAATTCCATCGGACATGTCACTTCTTTCGGCGGATAGCGGAATACGCCGGCCCATAGAATGGTGTCTATGGAGCCGGCAGAAAGGCGCGCGGCCGTGCGCGCAAACAGCCGGCAGAACTCTGAGATACCAATTTTTTATTTTTATTTTTACAAGTACACTTTAAGTTTACAGACATGCTCAACATATGAAAATGTGACACAATTATCTAAGTTCATGCTCAGAGTGCATGAAACTAAGACAGCTTACTTTCTAAACACAAGGGCATTGGCAACAGCACTATTCACAGAATATATACAATCACATACACAGAGTGCTATTTTAGGACTCACAGTTTAGTTTGAGCATACGCAAAGCAGAATTCCAGTGGAGTACTTATGTCAGAGATTTAATGAGTAAGTCCAACGTCCGGCTCCCTTTGGATTGAAGAGTAGTATTTTG
Organism: Dendropsophus ebraccatus; assembly: GCF_027789765.1. NCBI lineage: Eukaryota > Metazoa > Chordata > Amphibia > Anura > Hylidae > Dendropsophus > Dendropsophus ebraccatus. The sequence goes on from NC_091454.1 coordinate 161,557,315, forward strand.
TGTTTTACTATGAAATATCTTCTTTACCTTTGGGTTTGACATTCATATGCAAGTGTGCCAAGCGTATTAGAAGAGTATGAAAGGTAACACAGGTCAGTGTTCTACACTTCTTGTCTCTGTACATCTAAGTTTGTGGTTTAATTTTTCTGTGCACTTGTTTGTCACATGTACTTTTATCAACTGCACCAATACAGTATTTGTACTATTTTATACATTATAGAGTGCTTAATGTTGCAGCAAAATCAGGCAATATCTTCCTATGGCTTTGGTTTAAAAAAAAAAAAAAATCTGATGTATATCTATTGGGGTTGTAGTTTTTTTTTTTTTTTAAATATCAGATATCATATATTATGATATATGAAGAACAATAAAAATCGCCCATCCCAAGCACAATAGTGATCCTGTAAAACTAACAAAACCAGATGTAAAATCACCTATATTACCATTTTTGTCTCAATTTATTTTAACATATGGTAATTGCCGCTTCATTTCTCAGCCGTCACATTGAATAAATCATAGATGCTGAAAATCACAATTTAAATTTCTGGGGTCAATAGCCGCACATACATCAATGTAATGTACCATCTCTATCTATCCTGCCAAAGAGCAGCTAAACCTACATGTCAATAAACCAGTATATTGAAGACAAGTGTAGATGGACTTCTAAAGCTTAAAATCCATTCAGTATTGAAAATTGGCTTGGTTTTGCAGTCATATAGAGCCAGGTATTAAATCATAGCAGACACCACAGTTTATGAAGCTGTCTGTCAAATCCCCTTTAGACGTGTCACTTCTGTTGAACACTTAAAATTGTGCATTCCCTGGTTTCCAACATGGTCTCTTTTATGTTCGACTCGTAATAGAAAACTGTAATGACACCCTCCATGCTCAGAGAACTTTCTGCACAAGAAAAGAAACTATTTCGTATAAATAAAAAAATAAATAAATTAAATAATAATAATAAATATATATATATATATAAAATATTCATTGCTTAAGTGGCCTGTGCTATGATTTTCCCCCCAGAATTTTATCATAACTTCCTTAACCACTTGGAACCATCTGCCATATACGTATGGCAGGTTGTGTAGATAGTGTATTACAGTTGACCTTATGTTGCAACGTAGAGGATCAGCAATAACTCCTGTCTATATAATTAGAGATGGGGGGGGGGGGGGGGGTCTTCCATTCCATAGCAGTCAGTTACCTTAGAAAATGTTTCTGCTAAGTAGGTGTTTCTGCTAACTAAATAGAAGTCTAAAAGTTGATCTACCACAGAATGTTTGTTTGTGATTCAATATTGAGCAAAAAGAACAAATGTATCTAGCTGTGACTGTATAGCAAAGGGTTAAACCAAACTGTTTAATCTACAAGCATTATGGTATACAGCAGGAGGAGCTGAGCAGGTTGATGTTTAATTATGATTCAGCATAACCAGAATTTAATCCATTTGCGCATTCTGAGCTTATGAGTCCAGTGGGTGGTCCAACTGAAAGCCTTCCACATACGAGCACACACACTGTGGTAGCTGTCTGTCACTGAGTAGGACCGATCAATGGACACCTAAGCCCTGACTGAACCCAGGTTTAAAAGTAAAAAATCATAGGATACTCTAAAACATTTCCCACAACATTATACAGTATATCAATCTGCTTTATAATAAGGAGTGATGGTCGGCACTTCCAAGAGTAAAAAGATTTCTTTATTTCTTTGCTTTAAAATCCATGTCACAATTCCAATATATATACAAGGCACGATCTGACGCGTTTCTGGCACTCAGCCCTTAGTCATAGATATCAATCTGCTTTACTTGTTCTGTATTTAGCTTCATTATAAGTTTATTGAGCCCAACTCCAGTAATTGGCAGGGTTAGGCGGCAAGCCGGGGAGTGAAGCTCGCAGCTGTGCACTTAGGCTAAGTTCACACAACCATTTTCAAATAATGGCCTTTATTATTATGATGGCCATTCGTACATTACTCAAGTTTAAGTTTTTGGCTATTTAGGTGGCTATTTTTAAAGTTCCATTTAATGTTGTGTAAATTACAGTGAAAGGAGGGTCAAAAAAAAAATCTATGTTTGAACAACTTAAAATAACGGCCGTAGTTGCTAAGTATCATCCGCCGATGAATGTCCTGACCATTAATTTGCTGGCCCCTGCAAACAACGACCGTTATGGTATGCATTGTGTTAACTAACAGCCATTGTTTCCATAGACTTCAGTAGAAATTATTGAAGACTGAAAACAACTGCCATTATTTTAATAAAAAAAAGAAAGTGTATGAAAATGTACCTGTCATTAGAAAAACTGTTGATATGTAATAAAGACCCATAAAAAGTTTTGATTGGTCTGGAACCAACCAGAAGAAGTTTATGCACAGCCTGTTAGCCCCGGGTCTGTGTCCTGTGACCTAGACAGCCACTGTCAGGAACTTACCTTACCGGGCTCCAGCGATGTCTGTGTCCAGCTTGACTGATGTCATGGAGACCCGACGGCGTCCCTGACAACCAGGGATGCCGCGGTCTCACGTGACTGCTAGCCGGCCGGGCCGGCACTCAGCTGGACAGCTGATTCAGACTGAGTGACAGATCGCTCTGCCACTCAGTCTGTAGAGTCGCAGCTGTACTGAAGCTGGAATCAGGAGGCCGGACCAATCAGCCTTTGGTCCGGCTCCTGATCCAGTATAAGTAATGGTCAGTACCAGCATATATTGCTGGCTATTAGGTGTTTTCCTGGTCCCAGCTTTCCCCTCTCTACTCCTGCGAATCCCGTCCTAATCCCTGTTGCCTGACTACCTGTTATACTGACGCCCGCCCGGCTATTCTTTTGTCTTACTGATTCTGTACTGCGTTGACCGTGTGGTTTGTACCGGTTTGTCCACTACTCTTTATTGTGTTTTGTCTGTCTGTATTGTTCCATGTTTCACTTACATAGCGAAGGGAACGTCTTCGTGGTTGTCCGCGACCGTCTAGGGTCAACTGAGGCAAGTAGGCAGGGCTAGTGGGTGGGTTCAGATCTAGGGCCCACTGTCTCGTGTCCTGTCTGTACCTGCCAGTCCTGACAGCCACATAATGTAAAATCAATGGAGCCATCCTGCTCAAATAGACACAGAATGGGAAGAGGAGGGCACGGCAGCACGGTCATTTCCCTGCTGGTTTTCTCAATCAGCCATAGTCTTAACACTCTCACTCTGACTGATAAAAACTTTTGACATGTCAATTTCTTTTTTCTACTGTCAAGTACACTTTAAAGCGACTCTGTACCCACAATCTGTCCCCTCCCCCCTAAACCACTTGTACCTTCAGATAGCTGCTTTTAATCCAAGATCTGTCCTGGGGTCCGTTCCCCAGGTGGTGCAGTTATTGTCCTAAAAAACTACTTTTAAACTTGCCGCCCTGTGCCTAACGGCCGTGGCTTGGAGTATCTGTGCCCTAACCTTGCACCACCCCTCCATCCCTCCTCCCCACCCTCTTCACCATTTTTCCTATTCCTCTGCAGTGAACACTACACAGGTGCCTTAAAGTATTTCTAATGATAAAGAGGATGGGGAGGAGGGACAGAGAGGGTGTGCCAGCCTAATGCACACACACTCTAGACTACGGCCCTTTGGCACAGGGCTGCAGGTTTAAAAGTTGTTTTTTTAGGACAATAACTGCATCACCTGCCAAACGGACCCCAGGACAGATCTTGGATTAAAATCAGCTATCTGAAGGTACAAGCGGTTTGGGGGGGTCAGATTGTGGGTACAGGGTCACTTTAACCCGGCTAAAACTAATGACCGCAGCAGGTCTCTGGACTGAGAATGAATGTGAGCTAAATTGTTGACTCCTGGTAGTTATGTCAAACATTTTTACAAATGACACGGCACGGTTAGAGGAGGAAGCGAGCGCCAACCTGTCATAAGCGCTTGCCTACTCCTTGTTCCCCCCTCACTGTCTGTGCTGTTACACGCATCAGACAGCAGCAGGGAGAATCGGGGGTGGAGGGTATCTGCCCAGACAATCTTTATATTTTCTGGGTGTCCCATTAAAGAGAGTGGTGGTCTGCTGCCATTGCTCCTATTACATGGACTGACGGACAACAAACCATCGCTGCCGGTATTGTTTTTATTGAATATGTTGAAAGACAAAAATGAGGCATCATCGAGTATGTCGGGTGATCAGTGCCTTTTAACATGACCAATTACACCAATCAATTATTGGCCGGTAATTGATTGAGTGTGGCCAATAATCGTTTGGTGTAATAGGGCCCTAACACTTCGATGCTAACAAAACACATTTAAGTATCCTTTGAAAGAAAAAAAGATTGAAGAACTGGCAATGACAAATTACTGATGAAAACTAAAGCTCTCTTGCATTGGTCTGAGGCCATCGAAATGCAAATGATCTTACAGGAGTCCCATCATGATAGATTTATATCTATATATACACACACACACATGTGTGTGTATATATAGATATATATATATATACACACACACACATTGTGTAATCGTTTCTGATGGTTAGCTAAAGAAATCTTAGCAAATATCTATAAAACCGTCTGTACTTTTTCCTGCCATCATCGCAAAAGCATGACTTATTGTCCTTAGTATGCTAAACAACAATAATTTACTATGTGGCATCAGAAGGAAGATAAAAGTATTGATTATCAATCCAGGAAGGCAACATCCCAAATTATCAAATCAATGCAAACAGCATAAGGATATTTTATTTTTTTTGTCTTTAAAACCAGAGGAGATTAAAACGGCACAGTTAGAATAGCTGCAAAATGTAGTTAACTCAACTAAGCCTCTCTAATCTGCTCAGCTGTCCTGACGGTGATCCGTTACCGTCTGTCCCAAGGCTTTATTCTTTCCTACAGTATGGACCAGTTTTAATGCTAATTAAAGAACCTGCAGTTCATGTATGTTGCTAATATGTCCAGACATGTGGCCCAGTATTGCAACCAGACGTGGATTAATGAGGGAATGAAGCCGGGTATCAAATGCACACTAAACGGATTATTACAGTCAATCTAAAATCAGCATTACACAGCGAAGGAAGCCTGAGCTGTGCGGGGGTGTCGTGATCCCATACACTGCTGTAATAGAATGCTCCAAGCTATATAAAAGAATTAAAGGTCTGGCTGAAGGAGCACGTATATCTATGTACCCTGCAGGTTTCTCATAATTTCCACATACAGTAAGTCACAATTTGATGGCCTTCTTGGATGTTTGTCCTTAGATGTATAATATTTTACTTGACAATGGGAAATGACCGTCTTTATACTGATAAAATGTTCCTTGTTTGAAAAGCCAGATTAATCTAGGGCAGAAGTGTTACCTTCCCTGGAATGCCTTTCAATAACTATTTCCCTACTATGACACGGTAGACCCTCAATAAAGACAACTGTACAGTAAAACCTTTTTAATTGTTATGTGCCAAGCACTTATTATTTAGCTACTGCATAGTATTGATATCTGGCACCTCTTCATTACAGTATTCCAAAGGAAGCTGCCAGTATAGAGCGGAAAGAGTACGTTCAGTAAGGTAGCAGTTTGAAGAATAAGAAAAAATTCACCATGATGTTGCTAATGGCACCATTTATATATGCAGTGTCAACTGTATGGTGTCCACAAGGCTCTCTATCAATGCCTAAAGCATATAGTACCTGTCATATCAAAAGATTTTCAAAAATATGTATGACCTTGTTATGTCAACCACTCACCAGAATGGTGACTTTAGTGAGAGTCCCCTCCATGGTGCACAGCTATTTCTCATTTTTAAACATTTCAGGGGGCTGGACCAAAGCTATGCTGTTTGCCTATAGTATTAACACAGGAACTTGCTATTTCCTACTTCTTTGGTCAGTCAAAGGACAGCTCCTACATCATGCTATGCCATGATATAGTGCTGAAAAGTGTGCACTGAACTTAACACTGGCACTGTGCTAGGGAATGAGTTATAGTTAGGGATGGTCCGAACCGAGTTTGGTTCGGGTTCGTACGAACCCGAACTCTTGGTAATGATTCCCGCTGTCTGCCCGCTCCGTGCAGCGGGCGGATCCAGCGGAAGGACCACCTGGAAAACTGGGATACAGCCATAGCCATAGGCTGTATCCCAGTTTTCCGGCCGGTCCTCCCGCTGTATCCACCCACTCCACGGAGCGGGCAGACAGCGGGAATCTGATACGAACCCGAACCTTGGAGAGTTCGGACCATCCCTAATTATAGTACACTACTATAGATGACGCCTGTATGGAGAAGGGGTTAGTGATGCACTCTCAATGCAAAGTGATATGTAAGCAGAACGGAAATAAACAGCTGCATTGTTAGGCTATGTTCACACTCTGTAAGAGACCGGCCGAACCGTGACCCCGGCTGGGTCAAGGAACAGCCGGCCTGTGCCTGGATCATCCCGGATGATCTTTCCGGCCGCAGGGTTCTGATGTGGGCGCATCAGCGTGCGCCCGGATCAGAACCTCCCACAGCACACAATTAAGCAAGTGGCCGGAGCCGCTCGCTTCATTGAACTGAACTGACAGGGTGAACTGTGAACTGACAGGGTTTCCTTAGCATGTCTAGCATATACGATGTGTATACGCTCCGGCCGGGATCCCAGAGAGGAATAGGCAATGTTCAACACTGCATAAATACACCTTTGTTGCCGATAGTAACAACGGGCGTACTTTTACGTAGTGTGAACATAGCCTTAAAGTAAGGAAGGGCGTACATTAAAGCAAATGTACCATGAGGTACTTTTACTGCTTTTTTTTTTAACCTTAAGCGAACGGTGCTGGGGATGGGATGCCAGCGGCGCAGTTCTGTTTTTGAAGTACCGCCCAGTTCCAGCACTTGGTGGCAGTCTTTTCCCAAGCACAAGCAGGCCTGGAGCCTCCCAGTGTGGCAATATCCCCCCATCTCTGTGACGCTACTCCATTGATTCCAATGGAGCTGCGCCACAGAGGGGAGGTAGTTTCATTACATTGGATGACAGCAGGCCTGCCCCAGTGTTCCGGAGTGGGCTGGAAAGACAGATGCTGAGCACAAGAACTGGGCAGCTTTTCAAAAACAGACCACGCCACCGGCATCCCAGCACTAGCTCTGATTGATTAAGGTAAAAAAAAAAAAAAAAGCAATGTAGAGTAATGGTACATTCCTTTAAGCCTTGAACTACTGCTGTAGATGCTAAGATGAGGGGTAGCCTTAAACTACATTTTAGGTACAGTACAAAGCTCCTGAAACTCACAGATGGCAGATATACAGGCTTTCTCCCACTCTCATGCACAGAGCACTAGCTAAGCCACACCTCAACTTCCAGTGTTCTGTCTTGGTGTATCTGTTACAAGAAATGGACCAAGCCAAACAACAAACAGTGGAGTGGAAAGCAGATTGCAGAGAAGGGAACCACTTAAAACGGCTATACTTCAATAACTATCAATAACAGTTATCTCTCCTATCCTCCCCATACATACATACAAACATATAAACATTTGGTACAGAAGAAAGTTCCTATGTTCTCTATGAGGAGGGGTAAACCGCAGCTAGACAGTTCTGGTGGTGGCTTATCTCTTCATACACAAAGTCAGGCAGTGAAATTCCTTTACAACTCACCTCTATGTCTACTGACATCATCTTGGGAGACAATGCCACAAGTATTAAGTGTATTTGGACCTTTACTAGCCAAGATTTTAGACCTTTTATTTGAACATTTTTGGAAAGTTATTGGAAGTGATTTACCCAAATGTTCAATATCACACAGGCCATCAATTGGAGGAAATTTGTTAAAATGTCTGTTTAAGGATCTGGTATCATGACATTCTATTTTGATTATTGTGACATCATATATCTGCTTTATTGGGGAAGAGATGTGAGAGAGAGTATACTTCAGTGATACAAATAAGCACCGTAGCTTTTTTTTTTTTTTGCCAGCCATGACTATACTGCAGAAACATGCAAAAAAAAATCTTTCACACTTTCTATATAACTTAAATGTTAGCATATTTTAATACCTGTGATGCTGAACCTGAATTGAACCGGTTATGTAGGTCAGTAACCAGTAAGTGGAATGTGTTACATCCAGTATGTGCCAGCAAGGCTGTTAATAATGGATTTGTTTTAGACTGTACACACGAAGTGTGAGGAAATTGATTTTCCATCGTATGTTAAAGAGTTGATGATATAGGAAATTCCCGAAGTCTATATAGGTACAGTATATAAAACAACAGCTCGTGCAGAACTATCCTGTGAATACCTGTGGGAAGCTTCTACTTCTGTCTCCCACACTGTTTCACTAATCAGCTTAATAACAACATCAGCCTAAACAGGATACATATTGTGTGAATCCATATGCATGTAACATTAGGAGATTGAATTAGTTCCCACTATTTTCACTGGTGCCACTTGCTAATCACTGGCAGATTGTTCATCTTTGTGATTGTTAATGAAGTAATTGGATAAGAGGAAGTTGGTTTTCAGTTATTCTAAACTTTCAGCTGATTTAACGATTGGGGGCAGAACGTTACTTTTAGCCAAACAACAGAAGATTTACGCTTACACACACATAAATATTTGTCTTGTTGTGAATGTTACAAATATAGACACATGGAGATTGTTGTCTACATCATGTAACTCCCATTCTATTCAAACCACCACTAGTCTTTGTTCTGTGACATGTCAGTCAATGAATTAGAAATTAGAAGCTTCCACTCTCTTTGTCAAAAAAGTCAACACACTCTGACAACCGTTTTGTGGAATGATATGGCTCATAGACATGGGGAATTATATTGCCGGTTGTTAGTTAGGTTATATATACATTTCCAGGCAAAATAATAGAGGAATGGCAAAGTGTATATTCCTGATAAAAGAAAGTGCTTCACCTGTACTATTTCATTGAGATAACAAGTGGTTACTAAAACATATGTGTCATGAGAGTTGATGGATGTTTGTAGAATCAGTGGTTCCATTGGATTCAGCTGAAAAAAATGTGAAAACTCAGGTTACAATTATTTTTAAATGATAAAAAGCATATCTGATCTGGTTGCCAAAGACTTATCTCAATGAAATGGAGCCAACTGATTTAGATCTCATTCACATGATTCGTGCCGAGATCCGCGCCATGATTACCGGAGGAGGATTACAGCCCCCCTGCAGCAGAAGTGACAGGGGCACAGAAGACAATTACTTACCTACTCCCCCTGTGCCGGCCGGCTCACATGTTTACCGGCACGGGGGGAGTAGGTGAGTAGTTCTCTTCTGCGCTCTTGTCATCTCCACTGCCATGTGGCAGGGGGATTCGTGCCGTGATCCGTACTAGAACATGTCCTATTTTTTTGGGAAGGGGGGCGCTGCATGGATTTTGTTAATGGCTGCATTCATTTGAATGGTTCCTAAAATTGTCCATGGTCAGGGATCCGCAAACCAATTTTATGGGACGTCTGAATGCAGCCTTAGAGCTATGGGCTTTTTCATTTGAAAAACTTATTTGAAACCAATGGAGCTACTAATGGAAATAGTGACTAAGCCGCCTTTAACTCCTGATGACCATACATTGTATTTCTGCATGCCCTGTTTTGGATCTTCTAAATCATCTTCATGATAACCAAGCATAATGATATCTTTAAATCCACTGGGTATTCTCATTTGTGTACAGTAGTCTCCAAGCAAATTACTTGCGCATTAAAGGGAACCTGTCATTACTTTCCTGTTAAGTGAATCAGGAGTCATCAGGGAGGTCTTCGGCAGCTTCTCCCTGCCCCCCAGCATTAGATAATAGATCTCTGCTTGGAAATAGAGATAAATCTGTTCTGATAACTATAGTTTAGGCAGCATGAGAGATCACACGTTCCCTTTAAGTGTACGAATGACCCAATTTTATTTTCTATTACACTCACACCTGAATTTACAAACCATCAGTATTTATCTTATTGTTCTTCTTTAGGCACTTTGTATATCACAATAGAAGCTCCACTGTCCTCAGACTTCACCACAAGAGGGGAAACATTGATAAGGAAATATTAGATAATATTTTTCCTCATGCTTGCGCCCAGATCTAATCTTTATCAATTAGATGGGGAAAAAATAGATAAAAACAGATCTACCATAGGACGAGACTTTACTATGCAGATTTCACATGGATAAAAATTGAAAGAAAGAAAGCATTGCTTGCGCAGCTCTTAACTTGGTTGTACAAAAAAACATTGCCCATTGTTGTAGTTACTAATTTCCCATGAAGTCAGCCCTGGAGTATATGCGCATGGACTATTGCCTATTTGCCATGTGCTAGATCTATATAAATCATGGATTAGAAATAATTTTCAAATAGGATTTTATAGTTACATACATTTTTATTTATTTCTCTTCCTTTATTTTATTCGCTGATGTTTGAAGTAAGCCATTGAGTCTCTCACAATGCCCAATATATCCTTAATATTGTATGTTATGTATATAAGAAACCTAAAAGAAAGACAGACAGGAAAACTCTTGATCCAAAGGGCTAGCATTTTGTATTACGTCTTTGCATCAGCTTTCATGAAGCTGCACATGGGTGCCTACACCATTCTGAATAAATCCACTTAACACCAGAGGATAGAAAGCTTGCCAAGGTAATTTCAAATAAATATGACATCTATGTTATAACAGAAATTCAATATACTTGGAACACTGACACTTCCAGGGAGAGGTCATTCACTCCAATGTCCTGGGGACATTCAGTCATTGCTGCCTTTTTGTGCCATTGTATCCCTAGAAATGACGCTTTTATGTTTGTAATGAGTGAGCAACATTTTTTGCTCATTGAACTTTATAGATTATATTTTAACAAGCGTATTCAGAAACACGCTTTGCTTAGTTAAGTATGGACCTGAATGAATATTAGCTGTGGAGCTTTCAACCATCTGCATCCTAGCTGTTCTTATAGAAACCCAGGCTTTGTTCCTGCAGCTCATAAACACACCTCCTCCTTGTGTGATTCTTGGCCGCTCTGTATGACCACAGGTGTTTATCCCACAGCTGGACTGCAAATCTTAAAGAAGAGGAAGTGGGGGGGTTTACTATTTATCAGGCTCTGCTCTCTAAGTGATGAAGTTTGACCTTTATCCACTCCCTGCCAATGTGCAACTAATTCTGGTGGGCTTTATATTCATCATCATCATCCAGAGAGTAACACATAATGGGATGGAGCTTATGCCAGGGAATTGAAATCAACAGCTCTAATCCTTTAATTGGTTAGGGTGTCTGGCATACATCACTTAAACCAAGTCTAGATAACGCAGATCAAATCCTGCCTGACAACCGCCAATCAGTTTTGTTGCTGTTAAAATAAAAAAGATGTAAAAAAAAAAAAATTGCTAATATGAAAAATGTGTGTCTTATCTTGTAATAAAAAAGGTAAAACAAATAAGTTCCTTGTATAAATGCATTTGTGAGTTTTTTTTAGGATTGGAAACAAAAAACTGTGTGGGTCATGATAAAAAAATATATATTTATGGTGCGTTCACACCTATAGGATCTGCAGCTGATTTTCTGCAGCAGATTTTATTTAAATAACTGAACACAGCATCAAATCTGCTGCAGATCTGCTGCAGATCCTGTAGGTGTGAACGCACCATAAAGGTGTTTTTCAGACTGTTTTATGAATGGCCAATGTTTATAATAGACCATTATCAATATCAGTTCAGTGGGGTTCAAACTTCCATCACTTCCACAGGTGTGAGCAGAACTGTGTCTACTCTCATAGAACACTTTGGTCCCTACTGATCAGTGTTGAGTGAACATCCCGATGTTTGGTTTGGATCCTAAACTCAAACATAAAAAAAAAGACCATGATCAGTTTGTGTTTACCGAACATTCATGAACCAATAACGAATATACAGTAGAAGCATACGCTTTGGTGTATGCAAATGCATATAGATTATCAGGTGCAAAGCGTAAATTGCGAACAGTTGCAGTTGCATACATTGCGAAATAAACTTTTGCATGTTTAAATATGTTCAAAAATGATTGTTGCAATCATTCCCATCATCAAGCAGATTGTTCATGATCGGTGAACACAAACAATTAGCGTCATGTTTGTATGAACACATGAACATTTACGACAGTAAATGTTAGGTTAGGTCTTAGGCAGTACATCTTAGGTTTTGTTAATGTAGACATCATGATGTACAAACAATGCCTCCTCCAAAAATGATAGACTTAGCCTGCTACGCCTGTGTATAGACACTGAATAAATAGAGATGAACACACACAGCGCCTACAACACTATAAGTCCATGTATAAACATACACAGCACAGTCTTGCAGCTGTGGCCCACATGATATAAGTCTATGAACACATAGTAACACAAATTATATTACGAACCGGGAACATTTTTAGTACTTTATTAAATGAATATTATTTAGTAAAAATGCAAAACCCTGAAATACCAACATGTTTATATAATTATTATGCATGAAATAAACTAACTGGATTATATTAAAACACAGGAAATCATGTTTGCTTTGCAAATGCTGTACTTTAAAATTTTACAGAGCTGTGTGATTTTATTTGTCAGAAGTTAATCAATAACATTGTGTATTGTGAGTAGCTGTCTTTGTGCAGTCAATAACTAAACAAGGTGTCAGCCACATAGTCAGGTCCTTTACACAATCTCTAATCAAGGCCTTTTTAGCGGCTGAATAAGAGCTCCTCTAAGGGGCTATGTTAATGATAAAATCATCAAAGACCAATTCACAGGACACACGCTGAATGTTTGGATAATATTGTGAGTAACAGCAAATTACAGAATGAGGCAGCCAAACATGCTTTATGTTAAATGGACACACTGGCCATATGTGTTGCAAAATGCAGGTCAAATATCCTTGGAAATTTACGGCATACATTTATGTCATACATTACATGCATGTATATTGTAGCTTGTTGAAAAGTAGTGTACCACGTACTAGCTACGGCTGCAGTAGCAGATTTATACCCGAAAAAGTTTAATCCCCCGACGCGCGGCAGGGAGAAGGGCGTTAGCAGTGGCGTAGCGACCGCGGGCCGCTACCAAGGGGGGGGCTCGCTCTCACTCCCTCTTGTGACCGCAAGCAAGGGGCCTCCGGCTGTTTTGCGGCTTCCCAGGGAGCTCTGTGTGCGCCGGGGGGAACTACTTCCAGCGCAGGGAGCATCGCGTTGGAAAAAAAACAGATCCAGTGAAGCTCCGCCCCCTCCACGCTAAGCCCCGCCCCCCTCCGTGGGAAGCCCGCCAGCGCGTGTGACCTGGGGGCTACAGAAATCAGTCAGGTGAGTATAGATTTTTTTGTTTTTAAGAGGATGATGGGGGGGTGTAGTGGTATGATGATGATGATGATGATGATGGAACAAGAGGATGATGAAGGGTGTAGTGGTATGATGATGATGAAACAAGAGGATGATGGGGATGTAGTGGTAGGATGATGAAGGAACAAGAGGATGATGGGGGGTGTAGTGGTATGATGATTATGATGGAACAAGAGGATGATGGGGGTGTAGTGGTATGATGATGGAACAAGAGGATGATGAGGGGTGTAGTGGTATGATGATGATGGAACAAGAGGATGATGGGGGTGTAGTGGTATGATGATGATGGAACAAGAGGATGATGGGGTGTAGTGGTATGATGATGGAACAAGAGGATGATGAGGGATGTAGTGGTATGATGATGGAACAAGAGGATGATGAAGGGTGTAGTAGTGGTATGATGATGATGAAACAAGAGGATGATGGGGGTGTAGTGGTATGATGAAGGAACAAGAGGATGATGGGGCGTGTAGTGGTATGATGATGGAACAAGAGGATGATGGGGGGTGTAGTGGTATGATGATAATGGAACAAGAGGATGATGGGGGTGTAGTGGTATGATGATAATGGAACAAGAGGATGATGAGGGGTGTAGTGGTATGATGATAATGGAACAAGAGGATGATGGGGGGTGTAGTGGTATGATGATAATGGAACAAGAGGATGATGGGGTGTAGTGGTATGATGATGATGGAACAAGAGGATGATGGGGGCTGTAGTGGTATGATGATGATGGAACAAGAGGATGATGGGGGTGTAGTGGTATGATGATGGAACAAGAGGATGATGGGGGTGTAGTGGTATGATGATGAAGGAACAAGAGGGTGATGAGGGGTGTAGTGATATGATGATGGAACAAGAGGATGATGGGGGGTGTAGTGGTATGATGATGGAACAAGAGGATGATGGGGGCTGTAGTGGTATGATGATGGAACAAGAGGATGATGGGCGCTGTAGTGGTATGATGATGGAACAAGAGGATGATGGGGGGTGTAGTGGTATGATGATGGAACAAGAGGATGATGGGGGCTGTAGTGGTATGATGATGGAACAAGAGGATGATGGGCGCTGTAGTGGTATGATGATGAAACAAGAGGATGATGAGGGGTGTAGTGGTATGATGATGATGATGATGAAACAAGAGGATGATGAGGGGTGTAGTGGTATGATGATGATGAAACAAGAGGATGATTAGGGGTGTAGTGGTATGATGATGATGATGATGGAACAAGAGGATGATGGGGATGTAGTGGTATGATGATGATGGAACAAGAGGATGATGGGGATGTAGTGGTATGATGATGATGGAACAAGAGGATGATGGGGATGTAGTGGTATGATGATGGAACAAGAGGATGATGAGGGGTGTAGTGGTATGATGATGAAGGAACAAGAGGATGATGGGGGTGTAGTGGTATGATGATGAAAGGGCAGGAGGTTGAAGGGGTAGTAGTATTATGGTGGCGGTGGTTGTGGTATGATGATGGAGGAGACAACATGGGGGGCATCTGTAAGGGGGATAAAATGGAAGGCCATCTATATGGTTGATAACATGGTGGCAATCTATGTGGGGGATAACATGGGAGGCATCTATAATAGGGACAACACAGGGGGCCATCTATAACGGGGAAACATTGGGGGGCCATCTATAAGGTGGACAAGACGGGGGGTGTATACAATAGGGGGATATGTACTATAAGGGCGATCACATAGAGTCAGGGCTACCCACTAAACGAGGGTGTTAAGGGGCCAATACAGATGTGCAGTGTGTATAAAGATGAGGATGGTGCCAGAGTGAGGAGCCTAATATATTTCTCTGGCAGATTCTGTGGATTCGTGGTTCGAAGAAGTTCTCATGATGGAACAGGGCAGATAGAGAAGATGAAAAGGGAAGAACTCCAATCAGAGAAGACGTCCCCTGTGAGTCACCTGATATAACTGCACTGTGATGTATATGGTGTACAGAGCCTGTGTAGAGTGCGTCCACCTCTATATGACTGTATGAAGTGATATTGGTCTATGTACAGAAGATTTTATTCAGTAGCAGCGGTGGTGTTAGTCAGTGGCTAGTCACCACTCTCTGCCTGTTGGCAGGGATGAGTGGCAGGCAGAGAGGCTGTTACTGGCGCCTCTCCCTGTTACTCATCCCCGTTGAGCATGCTGACAACCAGAGAGAGCGCTGACTAGACGTGGGGCAGGAGCTGCTCAGATGACTATCTGCCACGCCTCTCCCTGCCGCGCAGGGGGGATTTAACTTAATTTTCTCGGGTATAAAGCTGATGTTGCAGCCGCAGCCGATAAATATATCACAAGCTGCACAGGAGCTTTATATTGTGCTCCAGGCAACCAAATGATCCCTTTAAGTCGAGCATTTTTCAATGCTTGAGTGCTTGACATGGGTAACAAATACCACTGAAATCAATGGGAGACTTAAGCAATTACTAGGTGCCCCCTGCTCAGCAAAGTGGAAGGTATCTGGTTAATTAACCCACTGCATTTTTTTTTCTGTTCTAATTTTTGTATACTTAATTTGAACATCTCTTTAAGGGATAAAAATTTGAACAAAAAAAGTCAATAGCTTACTGTGTTGTGCAGGAGATATAACATTTGGACTTCAATTATTGAGAACGTATGGCCACCTTTACCTGAGCACCACAAGGTACTCAAGCATCAAGCACTATTCCCCACCAAGCATGCTCACTTAACACTACTGAAAAAGTGAAGACGACCTTAAGGGTGCCTTCGCACACAATGTATCCACAGCTGATTTCTCGCTGCAAATTCGCAGCGCACTGATTGTCTGACTGCTGGGAGACACCAGAAGGCCCGAAGCAAGCAGGAGCATGGAGCAGGTAGGGTATGCTCCGGGGCTGCTGGGGTTAACAACACTGACTCAGAGGATCTTTTACTTAAAGCATACCTATCATCCATGGCTACAGATATGCCAAGATCAGAATGCACATGACTCCCATTGGATCAGAATAGGCCGTGTACATTGGCGTGTTCATAGCTATGGAGCTCCCAGGATAAATAGATTCACCGCTGATCTGACTTACTCTAATGTAAGTGTGTCCCACACCTTGTGAATATGCCACAAATTCAAGGTGGGAATTTTTCTTTAAGACAATCTTGGCAGACAGATTGGTATCCAATCTTTTGTATCTCCCATGGCTTTAGAGGCATCTGGCAGCTCCCTATTTCTTCCTATCAATAGCAATGACCGTGTCTGGCAGCATCTTACTCCCCTCTTCCTATTTAAAACATATCTACACACTATTGAAAAGTATAAGGACACCATTTGGCTAGTTAATAGTCCCTACATGTTATACTATTGTCTTTTTAAATACTTTTTCGACCTTTTTGTATTTTTTTTTAACAATATAAAAATTAATCATCTGCTTCTTAACCTCTTGCATTCAGTGTATTTTAAAGATGGATGCAATCAGTAAGATCATTACAAATTGCAAAGACCACAACTCTGCTGTGCATAACAATCCTTTACCAATCTAAGGTTCCATTTTATGCAACAAAATGTCAGAGTGTAATGGGTAACACATGTAAACATGATACCCACTAATCAATCTACAGTTACATATACGGATGTTAAGAAAACAGGTCATGTGTCTTACAGCTTCTTGTTCCATTGAAATTATATATACTTGTATTACTTTTAAAAATATAAGTAACAGTTTAATGAAAGAGTATATCCTGGAATTAAATGGTTATTTGTGCTAAAGAAAAAAGTTTGGAGAGAAAGTATCACTTGCATTTATGACTTGATGCTTTCTCTGATACCTGATAAAATGGAAATATTATTAGTGGAAAAATCAAATATGCCGACTAAATAATATATGGACGGAATGCTTGATCTTTATTCAGCATTTTCAGACATTGTAACATTACCATCTTCTCATTACTTGCAAAGGTCAAGGGGGGAGGGGTAGGAGTCCAATTGTATAACTCTCTATGTGTAATCTCTCCATGGGAACTCCACCTAAGAAAAACTTTTTTTCTATTAAAAATACATTAAAAGTTATATAGATGTATCTATATGTACTACCATATCTGTGTGGTTCTGCCATACTGCAGCTGACTAACATCAAGGGGGTGAAGAAAAATGGCCTCTGTGCAAATCCACATTGTCTCCTGCTCCCACTGCTTTCCCACCTTAGGAGACAAAGATTACATACCTTTGTCTTACATTGTGTGTGTCTGCTGACCACAGGCTGATGATGCAGACGGGGCAGGGCGTAATGTCACAGGAGGCTTGGCTCAATTCCTTAATCCCCTGAGTGATTCACCATCTCTGACCGGCCAGAAGCAGCTGCTGCAACTTCACTGATTGTGCAGAAGTCTGCAGTGAAATTAGGGCTGTGTCCACACATGTTGGAGTTTCATTGCAGTACTGAAGGGACTTCACAAAAATGATGCAGTAACACAAGTAAATTATGCTAAAGGGCACAGAGGATCAGAGCCAGCACTGCCAACCCTACCTGCACAAAAACAAGGTATAAACAGTATATCCCATGTAAGATAATAACGGATAAACTCCTTATTGTGGGGCTCAACTTCAAAGATAAAAGATGCTTGATCATAATATGTGCATGGAGATAAATAGATTTTTTAAAAAAAAAAGTTCTTTACTTTATTCCAATATCAGCATTACAGGTAGTAATGGTGAGCTGTGTGAGTGGGACTACAATAAAATGATAAAGTACTGCAAATAATTCAGTAACACAATGAAACTGCTATGTGTAAACACAGTTTAGATTTTCTGCAACAGCTTTGGGCAGGGAATGGGCAGGGTGGGGGACTGTGATGAACAGCTGAGGGAAAGCATTGCACTCTGGAACCTGTAGTACTATGTACAACTGTTCAACCAGGAAGTTCAGCAACACAATATAGAACAAAGACCCCCAAAACAAATGGATTTTTGGTAGTTTCAAAACTGGTAGCCTGAGGCTACCAGTTTCCATGGCTACCATTGGGAATTAGCGATCACATCGCAGAGCCCCGCTGGTTACTAGAGGGAGACTTCTCTGTCTGAAGCCCTATAGATGCTGTGGATGTACTGACCGCATGATCTTTAGGCTTAACTGTCAGCAGTGGAACGCGGCTCGGGTGCTGTCAATTCCGGTGGGTCGCCAGCTATCACTGGCATCCGTGACCCGCCATATGTGCCTGTGTCATCCAGGGAATGTGAATTCACATTGCTGCAGCCTTGGGCATATGCAGCAGTGACGGTAATTTACAGTGCAGTGGTGGGAGGGGAGTTAATATTTAAATAAATAAGAGGATATGGGCTGGCTAACTCTGGAAGCTAGAAAAATAAAGGGAAAAAAAAAATTTTATTTCAGAAATTACCTTCAGTAACAAATTACCTTAACATTTTGTGAAATTGAACATGATGGCAAGTGAATCTTTTTAGATGATAATTGAAGCTTAACATTGCATGTCACGTACATATATGTTGAATGGCACAAAAGATTTAAGGAAGGTCAAGAGGCTGTCAAAAATGATGAATGGCTCATTCACATCAAACGCTTTCTAAAATGTTCCAAATATTAATAAGGTTATTCAAAAATGTTGCTGACTTAATATCTGAACTATGGTGGTATGGGATTATGGTAGTATTATGGACGCAGTGAATATTGGTAAAGAAACTTAGACAGATCAGGCAGATTTTGCACTGTGGGGAGATTTATCAAAACTGGGTACCGCTCCCATGCAGTCCATTAGATTTACTAACAGGTGCACGCCTATTATTAAATCCAACGAGACCTGCCCCTGTTGCAGAAATGTATACCTGTTCCCAATAATTAAAGAATTGATAAAAAGAAATCTACACTTGCTCTGGAGCAGATGTAAATTTCATTCTTCGATTACGCTTGTCAGACTATAAAAGTCGGGATATAAATTGTGTGTCACATGAATGTGGCCCCTTCTGCAATGCTTCTCACTATATACACATGTACAAATGCAAAAAGAAACCAAATGCTGAAACACGAATAAACCAATAAAACAAGTGAAAGGAGCATGTAATAACAATTATACATCCTATAATATGAAACATGCCATAATAAAATGCACTGCAGGAGGAGAAGAACAAAATAATGCAAGCGGTCCCAACCCTTACTCCACTCCTCACATTCCATCAGTGAGTATTTGCTTCATCAGGGGTGTCAGAGCTTGAGCTTGGCTGTTTTGCCAGCAATACTCACCCCTGGGCCTACTCCCCTTACTTCTCTGGCCACTAACAAAAACATCAACTGTTCTTCTTTGCTATGCCATTACATTGTAATAAACTGCCCTTTATTTAACAGGCTGACTCTGTGCTGAATGATAATTTATATTACGCTAGGAAGCGAGGGGTTATTTAGGCGGCAGAAGTGTGCACATACAGTAGCATGACAAGTATTTACACAAGCAGCTGTGTAGAACTTTATGGGTGGTCAGAGATAGGAAGAAAGCCTTGATAAACATTGCTACAGATCACTCTGAAGCAATATCTCAGAAATATTTTTTTTTGCCAAGAAACAGATTGCAGTCTTAGAACATTCTCCCTGCCCTACTTATTAGATCTAAAACCATGGAACCATGTTTCCCAAAATCCAAATTTGCAGTCAAGGGAATGCATCATGCATAACTTTCATTGGTAAAGAAGAGAAAAACAGAATAGTTAAAAATAGGGAAGAAGCAAGTAATCTGTACTAAGAAAGTAATCACTCAAAACATTCTGGCTCATCTAAATACCAAGTTAACATATCAGTAAATTTTTGGAGTGTAGGAAAAAAGGCAGATGTTCACCGAGGCCAGATTCACACCTTGGACACCAGTCATCCACCACCCCTCAGAGAAAGTGGGCCCAAAACTTCTTTGGAGCAACTGCATTACAGGCCAATTAAGAGAGGAAATACTGGTGCAGATGGCGGCAAAAATACCAGCACCGTAAAGGTGACCCCGTTTTGATCTTTCATCTAGGACCATCTCTTTTCTATGAACATCGCTGTGCATATATACATTATATATAATTGAATTGGATTAGATAGAGCATCACTAAATCTCATTTAAGCTGATAATAACGGAGCAGGCTGTTAACGTGTGGAATATTCTCTCCCGTGGTTTTATTAATGGGCATACATTCCTACATTATCTCTACTTAAATAGTGATAGCTCTTACCTCTCCCTTATGCCAATATCATAGCACAGCAGCTGGACAGCTATCAATGGTTATCAATATTTCATTAGCAGGTAAAAGTACATCTTGTCTCCACTGTGAGATGCCTAGTGTGATAGTTTCATTAGAATTGTCATCATGGAGCAAAGACAGAACCTTAACTTTTCATTTCGCTAGAATGTGCAGGATAAATGTACATATTTTTAGATCGATTTGTATATGCATACATTTCTAGCTGCTTTGATGGTGGTAGGAGGGACAGCTTCATAGATGGGGTCCTAGGCAACAGTGTTCTGAGCTCACTATTTATACTTAGGTTTTCTAACAATTTTAAAAATCCTTAATGGTCTAGAATAGTAAAAGGGTTTTGTTTTACTTTACAAAGTGATTTGCCACAATGAATGGGGTCACAATGGGGTTAAGGGTAAATTTAGGTTGCTCCTGTGGTTTCCTTCATCAGATGTCCCCAAGGATATGGAAGCTAAGGGTCCTCTAAAGACAACCTGAGGTAGATAGGTGGGAGATTTACAAAGAGTGCAGGAAATATTGTGTGAATATATAACTTTATATTACACTTTATGGCTATGTTCCCATCATTTAGCTTGGAAAGGCGGCCATCTATTGATAATAATAGCCGCATATAATAATTATGATCATTATTTGCAGCCGTCACTATCATTAGACAGCCGCCTTTATATCCTTTTTTTATCCACCTTATATCAATATTGTAATTTACATGCAATATTGGGAGGAAATCTTGTGTCTAATAAAAACTAGATCTAACCATTGATCTTATGCAGTTGTCCCTAATCTGTGGCTCTGCAGATGTAAAGAAACAACTCTCATAGGCTGCCTGCTGTTGATGTACTGGCCAGCATAATTGCCAGAACTCAACTATATTCATCTCTTGTGACATGTGCTTCACTGTAATGACAGGTACAGATGTATTCTAGAGCTAGGTTCACGTCATGATTGTGCCTTCCAAAGAACGGATACATTGGCAGCCTGTCAAAGTTGTATCTGTGCCAGAACTGGCACTGACCCCATTTACTTCTATGGCTCTAACACAGTGAACTACTGAATACGTTCAGGTCATTTACTGCACCTTTGGGTTATTTTTACTCTCAAAAGTGTAATTTATCATGTAATATAAACATTGTCAACTTCAACTGAACCTGCTTAGATGTTATTAGCATAAAGGAGTCAGAAATATCTCATGACTTTAGGGTAGCTTATGATGCAATGCTAAAAGAAAGTAGAGTCATGACCTCAGGGTAGCCTATAATGCCTTGCTGCTCTACCAGCCTATCGGACATCACCCCTATTTTCCCAGAAGGCAGTACATGGTGATGTCAAAGCCAATGTGAAAACCTAAGCACATAGGGGGAGATTTATCAAACTGGCGTAAAGTAGAATTGTCTTAGTTGCCCCTAGCAACCAATCAGATTTCACCTTTCATTTTTCGAAGAATCCGTGAGGAAAGAAAAGTGAAAGCTGATTGGTTGCTAGGGGCAACTAAGACAATTCTACTTTACACCAGTTTAATAAATCTCCCACATAGTCTCAGCAGCCATTTTACAAATAGCAAGTGTTAGAAGAAAAACTCTGCAAAGGACAGTGATCGGTGATAGGAGCAGGACTACACAAACACTATTGGGGAGATTTATTAAAGGGTGTAAAATATTACCTGGTGTAAACTGCGCACAGCTCAGCTTTCAGCACTGGTGAAATGAAAGATTAGCTGTAATTGCTACGAGCAGGTTACACCAGTCTATATTTTACACCCTTTGACAAATCTGGGCCAATAACTGTTGATAAAACTGCACTGCAGAGAGTGTTCAGTTTCTGTTTTGTCGGGGCAAAATCTGACCCACTACTAGTTAAGTATGGCATTATACTAATTGTCATGGAAAGAGCATTGCATAGAGGGTTTTGTGTCACTTTTGCACAGTCTGTTTAACTGCAAATTCATGTGGAGCCACTGCCTCTTTACTTTACAGGATGCCAGACCTGATGATCATTTTTTGACGGCTTCATTACTTTCCTGGCCTAAAACCTATTGCTACTTCTAAAAGGGGATCACTCTTGGGGCACTTGAAAAAAGTCAATTGGGACATTTATTAAGTCCGGGAGTTTTTTATGCCGAGCTTACAAATGTCCCCGCAGCATCGGAGCTCTAAGGATTTATGTAGAGGCGCACTGCAGGGTCCGTCCGTCCGAACAAGGTGAAACCTACGCCACCTCAGAGCAGACTAATGCGTCACTGTCATTTTTCCTCAGAAAAAATGACAAATGCAGCGCACGCAGAGGCTGCGCCCCCTCTGCGTCCTGCCGCAAACGCCCCCGTGACATCCCCTCACTGCTCCTCTAGCGCAAGAGGCACAGAAATGCTGCGAATAGGAGCAACTGCGCCTAAAAAAGCCATTTTAGCCTTTTATGTATATGCAAAGAGAAAAAATAACACAAACGGCGCTGCATGTGCAGGTCAAAACACACTTTGAAGAAACATGCATATGTGTGCAAATGCACGCTCACCTGAGTGGGTCGTACACAATTAGGCCCGACTCTAATAAGCGCTCTGGATCAACGGGGGATGCTGCCTTCCACCTTCCGATTCTCCAAAGTGGATCCTCGTTATCAATCACAATAGTGGTAAAAGGAAGAGGTTGGTGGGATTCATCTGGCGCAAACACCCCTTTTGGAACACCGGCCACGTTCCCCTGGGGAACGTGGCCGGTGTTCAAAAAGGGGTGTTTGCGCCAGAGGAATCCCACCAACCTCTTCCTTTTACCACTATTTTAGCCTTTTAATAACTGTCCCCCAATGTTTCTTCCAATATCTCCTTGTTTGTATGATCACCGACAGGCATCTGCCACCTGAAGGTATAATTTTATTTTATTTTTTTTCATAGAAAAATCATTTAAAAAATCTGCCAGAGCAGTGTGCTTTAGAACCAGCTGTTAGCCTCCACCAGGTACCATCAATTTATCCCTAGCCATACATGTTGCCATAACTTTGACATTAAGTTTGCCTTAACAAGCTTAGAATGACTTAAATACTGTATTTTTGTCATTTTGTATCTGTAATTTTGTATATGGAATAAACGCCATTGGAATATTTTCACTGAATTGGAATGCCGCGGCTTCTTCTTTTTATCTATTCAAAAGAAGGGCTCGACTAAGTCCTAAACTGCTGGCACCATGTGTTGCAGTGCCCTGTGCTTGTGGACTTTTAGATAGATAGATTAGATAGATAGATACAGTAGATAGATAGATAGATAGACAGACAGTATATATTTAAAGGAGACACTATAACAATGGAGCATTCATTCTGATGAAAGAAGTGATGTGCACATTTCTGTTATTGTGTGAATGTAAATTCTGTCTTCCAATGCTAAACCTCACAAGTACTTGGTGACAACCTTTCACATAACCTCTCCGCTTCGGTGTTGCTGTTGAAGGAAGATGCTGGATGTAGACTGTCAGCACGGCAACGCCTTTAATTTGTCACATCTTGCCAACTGATATCTTACGAAGGGAACGATAACAAATTAACGCAGCATTTGCAATGAACATTTTTGTTTCCTGCTGGGAATGTAAATGCACTGAATGTTTTGTTCTTCTCCTCTGTCACAATCTATGTCTCTTAAAAGGAGCCGTTTATTAGTCGTACGCCACAGCGTGTGTTCTTCACAATAGCTCAATAAAACAATATGAGCCCCCTAATGCTTTATAAATCATCTCTATTTTTGTGTTTTTGAATAAGGATAACATCTACTATTTAGTTTTTATTGCAATTTAGGAAAGGAGTAAGGTCTGGCTTTTAGGAAATTATAAAAAGTACAGGTGTTCCACTTGTGCCGCCACAAAGATATTAATGTCACATGTTTCCAAGGCAGTGTAGATACTGGCAAATCTTCCGTCTGAATTTGGCAAGGTTGAATGTACTGCACTAAAGAGAATTCATTAGAAGCAGACCTTCATGCATGAATCTGGGCTTCAGTCTTTGGGGTCTCATTAGCATGTTACAGAAGCCTGCTCCAGTTAGTGTAGCAAAGAATTAATAGGGCTCCAGTTCAATCTAGTTCTCTGAAAGGGGATTACAGAGAAATTTAGATTATGTATAGATTATTAGATCATAATATAATGCCTGACCACCTTAAATGTAAAAAAATAAACGCTAGTATGAAGTCATTAAAAATCCTGCCTAGCGACATCTGTCCATCACGTCCATTAGGATAAAAGCTAAGTGATGGCCACCATTGCAACTGCCACTCATCCTATTTATTAAAGGAAGAGATCAGCACTTTCATTTAGAAGAGGTGTTAGGCATAAGGCCTAATGTGTTTACTCACAAAGGGGTCCTGTATCATTCCAAAGTAGCAAGTTACTTGTTGGTAGGCTACCCTTAGGGCAGCTTTACATAGCCAGATGTCTCACTGAAATTGAGTGTTGGGGAGACATCTGTTCAGCCTAAGATCATTCATTTTCTTTAAGGGAAGCTAGAGATCTGGATCACTGCACATAGATTTTTTTTTTAACTTGCTAGAATAACTACGTGTGATATTAGACACGTCAAACCATTTGGAGCACTCAATATGTGTATGTTGTAGAATTTAGTTTGTTTTTTGCATCCATCTGGATGGGGTTTTTAAAAATCAGTGCACATGCTGCAGAAACAACTTATTCAGATTGCAGAACTGATTTTGTATAGCAAAAGGGCCATGCTTATCCATAGTCATAACAGATATTATAACATTCACTTGAATGGGCTAAAACTAAAATGCCAGATGTGACCCACTGAGGTGCTGTTTCTCTATAAGAACAGACTATTTCTCCTAATTCTAGATAAAGCACTATGTTAAAGAGTACCTCCACCGTTGTTCTTAGAAATGTCTACCATGCATCCGGTGTAATATAAGTCTATGGTGCTGGGGCTCACGCTATAGATGGGAGATATGGAGATGCAGCATGAAGCACTGTTCCAAAAGTATAGCTGTATGTGGGGGGGGGGAGTGGGCAGGATGGGCTCCGTAGCCTATTCTGGAACTGAATTCAAACTGATTTAACTGTTTGTACACAATGCTGCATGATGCAACACTGCAGGGGCACTTGGATGGGTAAATATTAGAGATGTGCGGGTGCTAAAGTGCTTGAATGCTAGTTAATCAAGTCAAGTGTTTTCTGATGCTTGAGTGCTCAAGTAACAAACCACATTAACCGTTTAAGTCTAAGGGAGACTCAAGCAATTTTCAGGGGTGTCCTAGAGGGGAGGGGTGTCCTAGAGGGGAGGGTGTCTGGTGCACCTAACAACCTTAAAGTGATGGAAAAACCACGGAAATAGAACTGGGACATGGGGGGGGGGGCTTGCATGGATGCATTAAAGACTGCCAACTCCCTAAATTATGCCACTTTTACAGCAAAAAAGTGTAGCACAGTATATAGCAGGATCTACTCAATCCCCACCACTACACCATCGCACTAGGACAATGGTTAGACTTTCTGACACTGTATGGCAGATGATTTTTTATTTTATTTTTTTTCAAGAAAGGTATAACACTAGGCAGAAAAACAAATGTATCCAAGTTTTGTAGCATAGTATACAGCAGCGTATACTTAAAGGACAAGTGCCATTAAAAACTTTTTCCCAGTAATTGAAGCACATTACAAAGTTATATAACTCTGTAATATGCTTCAATCACCTATCTGCCTCCCTTCCCTGTCTTTTCCCCCCTCCACCCCCCACCAGGAAGTGTCCTGACTCACACAGACCTGATTACTGCCGTCACCGTCACCAGGCAGCTCCTTCTTGTGAGGATGAGTCATCAGCAGGAGGGCTGCTCTAGGTCCTGTTACACCAGCCTCCTCCTCCCCCTCCTTGTCAGGTGACTCTGCTTGCTCAGCTTATCTTCTCTAGTGACATGACTCCTTCACTGAGTCCAGGGCAGCAGGAGAGAGGGTATGAGGGGAGGGGGGAGAGAGGGTATGAGGGGAGGGGGAGCTGCCTATGTGCCGAAGTAAGTCTGAGGGAAGATAAGCAAGTGAGATGTGACAAGTGATGGCTTGCAGTTGTTCAGCCAATCGGAGGTGAGCAAGCCTGTCACCTGACAAGGCAAGGGAGGGGGGAGGCTAGTGTAACAGGAGAAGGAGCTGAGAGAAGAGCTTGGTGACGGTGACGACAGTAATCAGGTCTGTGTGAGTCAGGACACTTCCTGGTGGGGGGTGGAGGGGGGAAAAGGCAGGGAAGGGAGGCAGATAGGTGATTGAAGCATATTACAGAGTTATATAACTTTGTAATGTGCTTCAATTACTGGGAAAAAGTTTTTCATGGCACTTGTCCTTTAATCTCCACCACTTTACTGTCTTACTATGACACTGGTTAGACATAGAAAAAACACTAGTCAAAAATAAATACATTCAGGTTTTGGACAGTAGTGAGTATAGTTGTTAGGAACCGGACAGTAGGACAAGACAAGACAGTGAGCCCTAAGCTCAGCCCCGCCCACTGTCCTCTACCTACTTGCCACAATCCGCCCTAAGATGGCAGCGAGCAACTGGGCGGCAGTCCCTGCACTGGCTAGGTGGGACACAAAGACAAGACAGACAGACAAAACACAATGATGAATAGTCGACAGTCCGGGTAACAACAATCAGGCAGCAAAAGTACAAAATCACAATCCAATAAGCAGAGTCAAAAAACAAGCAATATGGTCAGGGGCAGGCGGCTAGCAAGGATGGTCAGAACACAAGGCAGAAGGGTCAGAGAAAAGACAGATAATAGCAGAAACACAAGCAGGCAGAGACAAGCTCAATAACCAGCAATAAGTGCACGGACTGAGGTTTGTTATATAGGAGGCCAGGGCTCTGGTCCAGAACGTAATTGGACCATCCCCCTGATCTCCAAGCACAGACAGCTGAGAACAAAAGAGATCCACTGGCAGGATGACCTGTCAGTCACAGCAGAACCAAAACACAGATTAACCATGACAAGGCCAGACAGAATTCAACAGGTGAAGTCGGGTGTGTCTCCCAACAAAAGTGAGCATATAAACCAGTGTTCACACACTGCAAACAAAAACACAAACAGAATACAAGAATTTCAGTGCCTTCTCGGCCGCACAGCACGAGCCGAGGGGCGCATAATGCTCTGCAGAGATACCATCCTGACAATAGTACTGTCAGTAAAAAAAAAAAAAAAGTGTAGCACAGTATACAGCAGCATACAGCATACTCAGTTACCACCAATTGTCACTCTATGCCACTGGTTAGACTGGATAACTTTGGTACTATACTTTATAGCAGATGATTTCTCTCTAGTCCTAAAAAGGACTTTACTCTAGTTGTGGACTGTGGATTAAACTGACAAGTACTAACACCTACATCTGGAGACCTGGGTCTATAGAGACAAAGGTCACCTGATGCAGCTGTCCAGTCACTGCTATGACAGCAGCCAACATAGCTGTAATGTAGCAGGACCTCCCAGTCCCTTCCCCGCATATTTATTGGCTGATTGAAGCTGCAAAACATGCAAGGAGGAGACTACTTATTTCATTCAAGCACCATATGTTACTCATTCGAGTGTCGATTACTTTTGAGTACCGTGATACTTGAGCAAATAGTGAGCTTGAACGAGTACACTTGCTTATCTCTAGTAAGTATCACTTCATTATTATGTTCCCACCACCCTCTGCCCTCCCTGTCTTTTTTACCTTTGCCTGGAGCTCCTTTAAATGCAGATTTTAACACAGATTTAAAGCCATAAATAGCCCAAAATATTCCTTGTACCTATAATTAACTATATACTGTACCCCTTAAAATTTAGATTGCCCCTTCCCAAGTAAAAGATACTTTTCTGTCCCTGCTCCTACGTTATCATCTTCACTAACCAGCCCTGGTTTCTGGTGAAGGATTTAGGTAGAGTGAAGATATCATTGTGCCATCTGCATCAGAGGAAAAAGGGCCAAAAAGAGGGCAGGGGGCTGAGGACTCACCCACAGAGTTATATCTATGTCCTAAGGCTGCAGATACAAATTGTCTGGATCCTAGAAAAAGCTGCTGTAGTATTGAACTGTATGGGTCTACTGAGGGAGTCTACACAGACAGACTTCCCATGGTTTAAAGTATACCCGTAAGTACGCCCACTACCCAGTGTGTGATAAATTTATCTCTGTGGCCGGAAGTTTGGGTATCCATGGCTTAGAACATGCCGAGAGGAGTTCATTGATGATCGGGTCAGCAGACGAGCTGACAGGTACACTTTAATAAATAATTTAAGCTCACGTTAGGTTCCTACAGTGATCTATGTCCGCTACAGCAAAGTCATGAGTGGTCTTTGTAGCAATAATAAAAAGAATTGCAGTCATATAAAAAGTCTCTCTGGAAGTAATTGAAGGGAGTGATGTAAATAACTTCTGTTTTAGAAACACCTTCCAGTGTTATAGCAATGCTTAAACTCTGGCTTTATATGCACAACATATATCTAAATGGCTATAACGCTGAAGTACCATTTGTTGGTCGTGAACAAGATTGCGTGCTTGATCAGGTGAAATATTTATCTCTGACAATGTGATAGATCTCTATTTCACTCCTTAAACATCTGTTGCTCATTAAAGTGAGTTTTTTCTACAGAATAAAAACAAGCTTAGGAATAATTCCCTCCAAAGAAAGAGCCATATTTCTGCATTATTTGCCATTAAACAAGTATGGCTGTCATAGGTGGGAATCTATCAAGTGATAATTTTGGCAATGTATTGTTGTGTACACAGATCTAAAGACTAACAATAAAGAAATCAAGGGTGTTTTGACAGCTACTGAAGTACCCTGTGGCCCC
The DNA here is from genome assembly GCF_027789765.1 of Dendropsophus ebraccatus. Taxonomy (NCBI): domain Eukaryota; kingdom Metazoa; phylum Chordata; class Amphibia; order Anura; family Hylidae; genus Dendropsophus; species Dendropsophus ebraccatus. Next base: position 161,586,614 of record NC_091454.1, read on the forward strand.
TAGAACATGTGATATGTATGATACTGAATTTGTAACAACAATATAAGCTTTAGATTTCCTTAGGGAATTATGTAGGCTTTATTATAACCTAGGCTGTAATTCTAGAATAATGGTCTCCATTCTGGAGCTTTCACGTTGCTCAGAAACTAAAACTGTCATTATGTCTTAGACAAAGTTCACACAGTGTATTTTTTATTAAACAACGGGCATTGTTACAGGTTTGCAACACCGGCCATAGTTTAATCACAGCGGCCGAACGCATTAATCCTTATAGAATCTCGTCCGTATTGTATACACACTGTATTTTGTGCGACCGCTATTCAGTGAACAGTGGCCGCATTAAATATACTGTGCACTCCAATTAGCCATAGCGCACAATGTAAAAGACGGCTGGGAGCTGTACTTTACATTGTGTGCTATGGCTAATTGGAGTGCGGGCACACCTGAATGTGCCCACAATCCAATTAAGTTGAGGTGATGTTCACACAGCCAATACTGCAGTATAGGCCGGGTTGAACATCTCAGACAGTGGACGTTCTGTGACACGGCTATGTCACAGAATGGACGTTCTTTTGCCATGTGTGATCATGGCCTTAAAGAAGTTGTGTAATAAGGCAAAGTTGGTATAATCATGCCAAATCTTGGCATCAAGACTTGTTTAAAAACCATGCGACACAGGGTCATGTGACTCCCAAACTTCGCCTCCCTAAGCGACATTGTTAAAACGTGTATAGCCGATATAATAAAAGAAACATAAAAAAGTGTTTTATATAAAGTCCAATGATATTTCTTTCTGTCCTATTGCTGTTTGATAAACAGTTGTTTATTTGTGGGATCACTAGTAATTTTCCTGTAGCTACTCCAATCCTCTACTAATGTTTTATTCAATTTGGCATATTATCCTGCATTGAGCATACTACCTTTATCAGCATCTGAATTCTGTTTTAGTTGGTTGAGAGCTACTCTCTCCTGTTGGGATAAGTACCCCTAATTTCCCTTTCGTCTGCACATATTTCATATAGTTGTATCAAATCCTTCTCCCCCAACTCTTGGAGGCCACAGGATAAAGACCAAGATTGGTGGTTTTGAAGGGATAACCCATATTGTCAGAAACTAGTGATGAGCGAATACTGTTCGATCGAATAGTAAGGTATTCGATCTATCGAATATTATCAAATAGTTTGCCGAATATTCGATAAATATTCGATAAGCGTTCAAATCCCCCAGTTTCCGGTTTTTACCTCCAAGTGGTCGAATAGATGTTTTTCAATAATGGAATACTTTTTTCCATTGACTTTAATAAGATCGAATATTCAATCGAATATTCAGGAGATATTCGTACGAATATCAAATATTCGAATATTTCACTATTCGCTCATCACTATCAGAAACCAACGACGATTCAGTAAGTAAGTAACTAACTATAACAACATTATTTGGTCCTCTAGACATAGACAGTTAACATTCTCTTCACAATCAACCTGCTGATAGACATTTTATTAGTATCAAAGTTCTTAACTAAATAAAAATGCTTTTTTAAGACTCCTTGTGAATCCATATGCGTATATATAACGCAGTACAGTTAATGTATCCATGTTAACCCTTCACTTCAGGGATGTGTATTCAAGCGTTGTGGACTCTTTGGAAGTTATGGGCATTGAGAGGATCTTTACGTTTATCAGGAGACGAGACCACAGGCGAAAGCTGTTGACTAGGGCATCCTATTGGATGTTCGTTTTGACGTCCAGGATGCCAACAGGTTAAAAGTCATGCCATGATTTCATTCAAACGTATTAAAACATTTAGTAATATGCGATATGCACTAAAATATAAATATACAGAACTGTAACATGTGGCATAACCTATAGTGAAACATGATGGTTTGATGTGTACTATGGAGTTTGCTTTTACTTAAACAAAGACATTATCGATTGGAACTACGAGTTGCTGGACATTTTCTCACAATTTTTTTTTAGGTGAAAGAACAGCCGTTATTTCATAATGGTCCTGAAAGGGTTAACTCAAACCATAATAAATAATAATAAAATAAATAAATAATAAAATAATAGAATGTTACCTCTTAAATAATCCTTAACACTAACCCCAGTTATTATGTACACACTTCTTGACCCTAACAATAATAAATTAAAGACTAAAATAATGCAGTGTTTTCAGATTTCAACTTCAGATAACCCTAACACTTACCTTAATAAAGGACTAAAAAGAGTGCAGAGTTAGCTTTTAGATAACCCTACAAACTAACATCTGGAAAGTAGTGTATTCAGTAAATTCATCAGTATGCATTTACTAACTAACTTTAACCCTTTAACAAACCATGACATATCTCATACATCATGGAGATGTCTGAACTGCCATGACCCCGGCTGCTTTCTGCAGCCTGGGACTGTGGCTATTAGCGGGTGATCGCCGCACCCGCTTATAAGGACATTTAAATGCAGCTGTCAAACATGACAGCTGCATTTAAATGCCCTCCATCGCCTCTCCATGGTGGTCTTTTTTTTTTTTTCAAAAGAGCCAGGAAGGAGGTGGCTAAACATACCAACATGCAACTACCTCCCCAGGTACAACGCTGGGGTCTGCTGTCCTCCACTCTTCACGACCCGTGTCCCCACTCAGACCAAGAAGTGGCTGGGAAACCAGGAACCATATCGGAGGACAGTGGAGGACAGAGGACAGTGCATCTTGTTATATTCAGCAACCACCTCCTCTTTTGAAAAAAAAAAAAAAAGGCCAAGCCGGATGCAATTTCCTATCTCACCTCTGTTGTCTGGTATATATTTGATTAGTTAAGCAGTCAGAGCTGGCTATCAATAGCAGTCTAGCTCTCTAGGGAGAGGGCAGGGATGATATATACATTGTTCAATGAATACTGTACATACAGCTCAGCAGTCCTCAGCACAGTCCTCAGCTTGTGGTAGAAGGCTGAGATTGTACTCTCATAATTTAGTATTTGAATTCTGTGTTTTATTTGCACTAGTCTGAACACTGTCTGAACAAAGCTGAATTCCTTCTGCTTTTGTAATTGATTCTCCAACACATCAATCTCTTTCTTGGTAAGTTCCCTCTGGTCGTCAAACAGTTAACCGTTGTTTTGCTTGGATTGACATCCTGGTTTTTTTCACTCATCCTTTGCTTTGTCAGTCTGTGTTCTGTGTGCCTGGTCCAGTTCTTCCTTAAAATTCTATAAAATTATTGTTTGTCAAGTAGTCTTTGCTAGCTATTTGTCTCACTGAGTGTTATAAGCAGCCACTGTATCTCTATACTCTGTACCTGGTTATTCTGATTTTAGCTCTTGTACTTCTGACTACTCTTTTGCATTCTGTATTGTTACTGCGTTATCCATTAGATTTGACCCTGGCCCCTAAGACCATCCCTTGGTGTTTGTCTGTCTTGTCTTCGTTTTGTTGTTTACACCTCAGGTGCAGGTGAAGGGACGTTGGCCTGTTGCCAGGAGCCACCTAGGGCTGTTTTGAGGCAAGTAGGCAGGGACGTCTGGGTAGGGCAAGTCTAGGGCTTACAGTCCATGTCCTCCCCATACCCTTTCTGATCATCCTTTGGCAGCCTAGCTGACAACTTTATAATTTAAACTTTAAACTGGACACAGTTTTAAAAAATCATTTTATTAATATTAATAATTTCATTTTGATAGCAGCAAAATATACCTACGCACTTTACAATTGTAATTGCACTTGTGCTATTGTGCTATCAATTTAAAAAAAAAATGGAAAACTTCCACTTAAGTCATTTTGTTTTTTACATTTCCCTCCCTCCAATATTACATTTTTTTTACAAAATGTATTAAAATATAAATGACATAAAAATAAAGCTTGAGGAATCACAGAAAAAAATGGAACAAAAATGATTTGAATCAGTAAACAAGGGGAAAAAAAACTTTATAGATTTCAAAAACCAATTTACTAAAAAAAAAAAAAATTGTGTCTAGTCAGGAAGGCAAATGAGCCCAATGTAGATCTGCTTATAACAATGTGTACCTATACCTGTTATCTATTATGTTATATTTTGTATGTAACAGGTTGAAAATGCTATAGAATAACTATCTATAGTATTAAAATCTCAGTTCAAATAGATAAAGTTTGAAGGAATCTTATTCTTACAAATAAACTGGACCTTCTGTAGAATATTTTCAGTTTACTTTGCTGGTAAAATATACACCAACCAAAGATTCCAAACTCTGTGGGAATCTAGCCCTATCCAAAAGCAAGTTTTTTTTTTTTAACCGGTTATCACTACATGATACTTTTGGCTGTGAAGACAAAACAACATCTTCAACCAGCGAGTACTTCATATTTAGCCAAACATTTATATGCTGTTCCAACAAGAATCCAGGGTGAGTGAATAGTACGTACACACTGCAACTATTGATTGTGGTGTTGGTTCAGATGAACAGCAGTAGAAGCTACTCAAGCGTAAGTGATTTATCATCTGAACGGCAATGTGGCTTAGACATGAGGATGGAGAATGTCTGTCCAGCATCATATCATGTTAGATTTGGAAAGCTGCCTACATTGGCTGGAACTTTGAAGCATCATTCATTGCTGGTGATTGAGATTCTCCTATTTACCTTTGACAAAATGATGGACCTTCATTGCATTACCTGAACATCTGTTGCTCATTAGGGTTTGTTCTTTCTACAGTACCAAAACAAAATGTTGGATGCTTGTTCTGTTTTCTCTTTATGGGAGGGGAAAGTTGATAATCCAACACTCTATAGTAAAAATATCAGCTCTGAAGAGTCGACATGCGCCATGTAAATCTTGGTTAGAAGATCATTATCTTATCCCGTATATTAAAGTCAAAACATTAAACAAAACAGACATCCATAATCGTCGCTGTACTCTATATGTGTATAAATCACTCAAGCAGTTTTTTTTTTTTTTTTCATTAAATGATGTTTGACTAAATTGATATGTTAATGAAATGTATAATTAATGATAAAAATACCAACATCTGTTACCCTGTTATTATGAACTGATTCGAGAATACTATTTCCAACGTCTCGCTACTGGCGCAAATTATATTAAAATCCTTTAAATACAAACTATACTCATTAGTTGCTAATTCCGTCTGGCATGTGCAGTACAAACGGAGGAAGGTCATTTTTATTTGCTTTATCTCAGCCAAATGTAGTCAATTTTTTTAGGTCCCAAAATAACCCAAATGTTCTCCTAGCAGATGGATCCAATTTGCTTGCAGAGTGACATTGGACTTTGATTGATTAATCCTCAGAGAATTTGCTAATATCGTGAACACAGGAAGTCTCCACTTTGCTGGGAAAAGAAGAAAAAAAAACTACTATTCCCACCTTGGAAACAAGATGATGCCTCATCTTTGCATCCTGACCTATGTGTCATACTTACTGTATTTTAATAGACTGTTCTGGTAGTGATATTTTTACTGGTAATATATGCATATCTTGTGAGTCATAAATCATTGAGGAGGAGGACAACAGACAGTAGTTCTTTATCAATATTCTGCAGGACTGAAGCAGAGACGGATCACAAATGCCGGTTTTTAAAGGGAATTATTAAGATTTATATAGGGAGATTTCTTTATATAGTCTCTGCACTTGTTGGGGTTATTAGTTCATATGTTGAGTTGTCTTTTTGTATCAAGAGAGCTTGTAATCCTCTATTTTGTAGAAATACTTATCTTTATAAAAATAGGTTTCAGTACTTAAATTTCAGAGCTTTCATCTTGTGGCATGCAATCTGCTAGCTTTTGTGTTCTACAGCTTACACCTGAACTAATGCATAGTATGACACGGAAACTGGAGAGAAAGGAACGGCTGCACATCCCATCTATGGCTGATACTAATGCCGCTAGGCCTATATTAAAAATCAACACCAGAGTGTCTGTATATGAATTGATCAAGCCATATTGCCCCGTGTACCACCGTGCAGGTCCTCTGGTCCACACGGGTCCCTACGCTAACTCCACACCGTGTCGGTCAGCGACCGCCAACCCCGCAAAGCGTGCACATGCAGGGAAGGGAGGCCATGGAACGGCCCTGCAACCCCAATGTCACAGGACCAGACCCAAAAAGCCCCACCAAAACCCAGCCAGCACCACCAGCGGGGAAGGCTGCCCCCAAACGACACAAGTATGGATATGGTATTACACTTACCATTGCTGCTCTCACAGAATGGGGAAGACATAAGGTCCAGACATGTGAGCACAGGCATATCCTGCTAATTTTGGTCATGTTGGTCTTATAAAGGAGTGCTAGCTGTTCAGAGAGGGAGAACTGTAAGACACGGAAACTGGAGAGAAAGGAACGCTGCACATCCCATCTATGGCTGATACTAATGCCGCTAGGCCTATATTAAAAATCAACACCAGAGTGTCTGTTTATGAATTGATCAAGCCATATTGCCCCGTGTACCACCGTGCAGGTCCTCTGGTCCACACGGGTCCCTATGCTAACTCCACACCGTGTCGGTCAGCGACCGCCAACCCCGCAAAGCGTGCACATGCAGGGAAGGGAGGCCATGGAACGGCCCTGCAACCCCAATGTCACAGGACCAGACCCAAAAAGCCCCACCAAAACCCAGCCAGCACCACCAGCGGGGAAGGCTGCCCCCAAACGACACAAGTATGGATATGGTATTACACTTACCATTGCTGCTCTCACAGAATGGGGAAGACATAAGGTCCAGACATGTGAGCACAGGCATATCCTGCTAATTTTGGTCATGTGGGTCTTATAAAGGAGTGCTAGCTGTTCAGAGAGGGAGAACTGTAAGACACGGAAACTGGAGAGAAAGGAACGGCTGCACATCCCATCTATGGCTGATACTGATGCCGCTAGGCCTATATTAAAAATCAACACCAGAGTGTCTGTATATGAATTGATCAAGCCATATAGGCCTAGCGGCATTAGTATCAGCCATAGATGGGATGTGCAGCCGTTCCACTCTCTCCAGTTCGTGTTTCACAGTTCTCCCTCTCTGAACAGCTAGCACTCCTTTATAAGACCCACATGACCAAAATTAGCAGGATATGTCTGTGCTCACATGTCTGGACCCTATGTCTTCCCCATTCTGTGAGAGCAGCAATGGTAAGTGTAATACCACATCCATACTTGTGTCGTTTGGGGGCAGCCTTCCTCGCCGGTGGTGCTGGCTGGGTTTTGGTGGGGCTTTTTGGGTCTGGTCCTGTGACATTGGGGGTTGCAGGGCCGTTCCATGGCCTCCCTTCCCTGCATGTGCACGCTTTGCGGGGTTGGCGGTCGCTGACCGACACGGTGTGGAGTTAGCGTAGGGACCCGTGTGGACCAGAGGACCTGCGCGGTGGTACACGGGGCAATATGGCTTGATCAATTCATATACAGACACTCTGGTGTTGATTTTTAATATAGGCCTAGCGGCATTAGTATCAGCCATAGATGGGATGTGCAGCCGTTCCACTCTCTCCAGTTCGTAATGCATAGTATAGTGTCTGGCCTTTACTGCAGAGGTGTATAGCTGTATGATATGTCAATCTAGTAAAATATGTTCCAGATATTCTCCCCTACAACAATAGGGGGGACACTTATCAAAATGCGTCCCTGGCATGCGCCACAGAAAAGGGGCAGATTTGCCTTTCCATGATGTACGACAGCCATATGCCCCCAATGCCTATTGGACAGGAAAGGGTGCCGCTTTGTGAATCTTGTGGGTAATTGGGAATGGGGCCTAATTTAAGAAAATTTATCAGATATGCATTAAAATAGAGATGATACCAAACCAACCAAAACACAGACATAGGGCCTCATTTACTAACAAGAACAAGAAGCCAGACCATCCCGTTGCACTACAAGTGGATGGTTTTTAAAATAGAAAACCCGTCAAAAAAATGATGGGTGGGTTTTGGGACAAAAATGACGGGTTTGTCTGGTTTGTGGACAAATTGTGTTGCACAGCTTTAGTAAATGTGTCAGTCCACTAAAAGTGGACAAAAATTGACAAAAACCCAACAATTTGACGGCCGGAAAACTTTAGTAAACCAAGCCCATAGTGCTGCCTTCCACAAAGAGGGCTACTTGCCAGAAGACTCAGTACATGAACATACATATATATACAGATGGCTACAAATAGTTCTCCATAAAAATATTCCACATATCCAAAGGTAAACAGCCGGATCTGCAATCTTACCACCTCAGATGTTGCTTGATATGGAGACATTTTTGTCTCTGTCTGTATATTAAATCGGATCACACATGGATCGATGTATCGGGTAATATCTCACATGAAGCGGTAAGGATGCCAAACAACCCTAGCAGTCCCTGAGACAGGTGCACCAATCTATCCCTGCTCACTCAGGCAACTGCCGGGATAGCCCCCTACTACCCCTATTTCCAAGACACTACACTCACCCTTAGATAGAAAAAAAAAGGTAAGAAAATTGGCTAAAAGAAATTGCCAGGGTCACTCACTTTACTCTCAAGAATAAAAAGATTTGTTTTCCGTAATGGTGGAAATGCTCATACTGGAAGACTGGTCAATGTAGCTTTGTATTAACATAGATCCTATTAAATACTTTTGGGAATAGCTGTGACACATTTACTATAATATTGGCGTGTAATTGAATCTTATAGGAATGTAGATTTAGGGGCACATTTATCAATATGCTCCCTGGTGTACACCACGGAAAAACAGATGAATTTTGCGCAAACCATTCAGTTTGTGCAAAAATCGGCCCCTATTCTGTGGCGTAAGCCCCTCTCACCTGAAAGCGGAGAGGAGGCATAGTTTAATCATGATTTACGCTGCACACGGGCCTAAACCATGGCAATATTCTACATCTACTCTGTAGCAGGTGTAGAGCTCTGCACCCGCCGTGCAGCAGGTACAGGTCCCGCCGGATTTACTAAGAGGCTTGCCCAATTGCAAAACAGAATGGGTGAATTTAGCTACACCTACTATATCTAAACTTCTCTAAGGATTTTAGATCACTGTGTAACATCATTTCTTTATATGAGGATATTTTATATGTATGGGATTAGTAAGTTTTGGATTATTAGATGACTATAGCATTATTTTGTGATATGTTGTATTTTGTTGTTTATATCGATCTATCAGTATTAGAGAAGGAGGGTTAGGTGTTATGAGCAATCACCCAAAGCTTTCAGAGCACCTACACGGGCGAGCTTCAGATTTCACTTGAATGAGCCATTGATTTTTATGGTTGGCTTTTTTATGGTGACTTACTTTCGTGTTTAATAGATGCTGGCAGACGTTTTTTATGTGTTACATGATTAGTGTAGTCTTCCTGTAGTACGTGAGGGACAAGACTAGATAACTAGATGTCTTTATCAGTAAAACCACAGGTATGTGGACTTTCTTCTTTATCCTCTACCCTATATATAGAAAGACTTCACACAAGCAGCATAAATTGTATTCTGTCGTACAGGTTGTCATTGCTTGTCAATATCTTGTGCTGCTGCCAATATTTTTGCTGATAAGCTCCCTGCCTATCAATAACTCTGCAGTAATTACAGTTAACAAGGTCTACATCCTCCGCAGGCCTTTGGTCTTTAAACATCATTTCCTTCTGCTTGTCTCGGAGACCATGTATTTCCCTGAAGGTTTACAGAGACATCCACCCTCAGTTTCCAAATAATTAATACCAAATATTTGATTACAGAGGAAGGATGAGCTGCAGATTATTCTCCGTAGCCTATGGGTCTTGCTGAACCTGTGCATGACTTCCTTCCATGCAGAGAACTAATTTTCCAACTATGGCCATGTGTGTTTATAAATCAATAACATCACGTAACATAATCAGAAAAAGGCATGACCACCAGTCAGATGTCCAGATGAGATGGAGAACATTGCATATATTGCTTTTGTTTTCTGCTAATGACAGCGCAAATACGGAGGTCTGGTACTCTGTAGCAATTTGGTCTATAGCAAATAAATAGACAGAAATGGCAGATGAAGCTTCTCATGCAGGGCTAGCACACCATCTGTAGGGAGTAATTTTACATGTGGGGTTAAGTGCAAAGAATTGCTGAACAGAAACCTATAAAGGTAGCTCCCGCCTCCTTTAACATGCAAATTAAAGCCATTTTGTAGAAAGCTAAAACACGGTGGGGATTTGTAGTGACCATCTGAAAGGCACTAAACCTAGTAATAACATGACCCTGCGAGAACATCTGGACTAGGATGAAGATCTCACAAAGCCCAGACCATGCTGACGGCCAGCTGAGCATGGAAGCATTCTGTCACTTTATTTGTTGTGCCGAAGCTCGGCTCCAAGCTTGTTCCCTCTGCTATATTTCTCAAATGTTATTTAGTGTTATTTGCAGGAGGAGCTGCGTCAGCATCTAAACTGCTCTCAATTAAGCTGACAAAATATCTTGCAACTTTAATTAAAAGATAAGTACATGTTTTTACTAAACAATCGAACTCAGGATGTGTTTTTCTTATACCGTTCACCTTAGAATATTTAGTGTCTTTGTGTTCAGCGAAGGATTTCGGCCCCAGATTGTGTTACACAGCGGTTCATTTATACTGAGCATGTCTCCAGCCAAATAAGGGCTCGGAAATCACTAAGAAGAAGAAGGAAGCAAGGAGGTAAATTGAGTCAGGGCATCTAGAATGGCTTGCTCCAATACCAATTAATGAGGTCACATAAATGGTGTGAATACATAGCGACCAAATAGGACCGACTTAATTGAATTTTTTTTCTTTTACGTTTTGTTACAGAATCTAATGCAGATCAGGTAATGATTAATTCTAATGGATAGTCCATTTATGATTGCATACACCTAGCACTTAGCACAATAATTTACCACTCTCTGTTGGGTCATAGCAATAAGCGTTATGTATAAAGACAGGCTAAGAGAGTACATTTAGATCTTATAATATATGCCGCTTTAAAATTACGTGAGTGCAGATAATGGGGGCCAGGGAATGGGATGTTTGGTTATATATGCAAGTTTATGTATGGTATACATACATAGAGTTACATGAATGTGTCTTGGCTATAGAGAAATATATAGCATAATAATAATAATTCCTGTAATTAGTGACCCGCATGACCTCTTAGGGGGTTACATAAAGCATGTATGTTGTGGATTTCATGCACTGAAATCCAAAAGTAATAATAATAATAATAATTGAAACAAAAATAGAAGCGGGCGGCACTATAGACTACTGAATGAAAAGACGGCCTGCAGGAAATATAATAAGTGGAAACAATCTGCTGCTGCGATATTCCAAAAAGGTGGTGCAAGAAAACTCCCCAAGGCATAGAGCAATCACAATAGTATCAGCATAGATAGAAGGAATAATGGAGTGCACTCACCGGAATAATCTTCATGGCTTTATTTTCTCAAACTGAAAAACATGTAGGACCTAGTGCATACACGGACAGGGTGAACGCTAGGAGACAGACAGGGCGGTGACAGGCTGTTTAGCGCGTAACCGCGCTTCTACGGACCTCCCCTTACAACACGTCATGTGCTATACAAATAGACAAGAGACTTAATGACATGCAAGACACCTGTGAAAAGTAAAAACTCAAAAATACAAAAAATGTGAACCCAAACACATATAATACATATAGTATTAAAAACAATACAAACTGCGGAGCATCAGATTAAAAAGCTACGATCTACCCTTTCATTTAACCCTCCAGGTCCCTCAGCGCCAGTGCGTATAATCCAACTTAGTTCCGTCCTAAGCAGGAGGCGTTTTTTATCTTCGCCTTTTTTGTTGTACACACTTTCAATACCTGCAAATCTTAGGACGGAAGCATCACCTCCATGCTGTTCCATAACATGTTGGATTAGGCGGGGGGCCCCCACTCCAGTCCTTATAGAGTAATGATGTTCCCTAACGCGGGTACATAAACGTCTTTTTGTTTGACCTATATAAAACCTGCCACAGGGGCAGAAGAGAGTATAAACAACTGAACAGGTTTTACAGCAGATAAAGTCTTTAACCTTTATATCAACTCCATTTAGCGTGAGGGCTGAACCCTTATGTATGGATTTACACCAGTTACAAGAACCACAAGAATAGTTACCCTGTAGTTCATTATTTAACCAGGTTCTACTGCTATTCCCTTTAGAAGAAAACTTACTGCGCACCAATAAGTCCCTGAGACTAGTACTACGCTTAAAAGCGATATAAGGCTTATTTTCTGTCCATTCCCCTAAGTCTGTGTCACCTTCAATTAGATACCAATACTTAGCTATAGCTCTACGTATATGGGGAGCCATGGCAGAAAGCCTGAAAGAAAACGCAAAGCGTTTATCTTTCTTAGTCTTCTTAGATCGGGACTTTTTTATAAGGGTAGTTCTGTCTCTACTGGCCGCTTTATCACGGGCTTCATCGAACAGGACCCTTGGGTAACCTCTCCGCAGCAGGCGTAGAGTAAGATCGTCCGCCTGCAAGTGGTAGGATTCAAGGGTACTGTTGATGCGGCGAAGTCTAAGGTATTGCCCATAGGGCACTGCCTTTTTTGTAGCATCAGTGTGATAGCTGTCAAAGCGAAGGAGTGTATTACATGACGTGGGTTTTCTGTATCCCACCGTTTGAATACCACCATCTTTCTTCTGAACCATGACGTCCAAAAATTCCAACTCTTCGGCGCTCACCTTACTGGTGAAGAACATATTCATCATATTGGAATGGTTGAGTGTAGAAACAAAATCATGAAAATCTTGGGTAGTACCCGTCCAAACGATGAATATGTCATCCACATAGCGTGTGTAGTACTTAATGAACCCATAAGACATATTGTTCATGGACCAAATGTATTGCATTTCAAACGCTGCAAGGAATAGATTGGCAACACTGCAGGCCACCGGAGTACCCATGGCCACAACGGAGACCTGCAGGTACCAGGTACCATCAAATTGGAAGGCATTGTTAGAGAGGATAAAGTCGAGAGCTTCACACACAAACTCAATATATGTCTCACTTTTATCAATACGCTGTAAAAGAGTGCGGATGCTCTCAATAGCTAAACCTTGTGGGATCCTAGTGTATAAAGACTCAACATCAATAGATGCTAGCAAAAATTTGTCATCCTCCAGATGGCAGTCCCCCAGGGTTTCCAAAAAAGCATTCGTATCTTTTGCTAAAGCAGGAACCCCTTCCAGCAGCGGACCGAGAAGCCAGTCAATATACTCGGAGAGTGGTTCCAATATGGAGCCGACCCCAGATACGATAGGGCGCCCTGGGGGACTGCAGGCATTCTTATGGACCTTAGGTAGGAAATACCAATATGGAGGTCTAGGGTTAGTAGGAAAGAGCTTGCGGGCTGTATTTTGAGAAATCATACCACGTTCAACCTGTTTTCTAAGGAATGTTTGAAGTTTAGAAGAGATTTTATATGTAGGGTCAGTAGCTAATCTGCTATAGTTATTTTCATTACTGAGTTGGCGTAGCGATTCTTTGATGTAATATTCCTTTGTCATAAGTACCAGACCCCCCCCCCTTGTCAGCATTCTTAATAATAATATCCTCCCGTTTTTTTAAAATATGCAAAGCATTAAGTTCAGCTCTACTAAGATTTTGCGGCTCTGTAGGGTAAATCAGAGCCTTGACCTCGCCCAGAACGCCTTTCTGGAAGAGGTCAAGGTTACTACCTGAAACAAGCGGGGGGGAAAAGGTGGACTGGACACCCCTAGAAAAACCTGAATCATCCAAGACCTTAGCAGGTGAAATGGCAGATGTATCTCCAGCTAATTCAGCAAGGGCAGCGATACACTCGCGCTCGAGTGCAGTGTCCAAGCAAGGCGCAATGAAGCCCAGAGGACCCGCACCAGAGCGCACCTCGCCCTCGAAAAAATCGTGAGTAGGGTTATGTTTGTTGTGAAAGAATTTTTTTAGATTTAATTTGCGTATACCCCGATAGAGGTCACTTTCGAAATCCGTTATGTCAAAGGGCTCAGGGACACAAAAGTTTAAGCCCCTGGACAGAACGGAGATCGTGGCCTCATCCAACACCACATCCGTAAGATTAAGAATATTGATGGAATCCTGATTAACAGTCGGATCCTGTTCAACCTGTTGGGGTTGAACAGGATCCGACTGTTAATCAGGATTCCATCAATATTCTTAATCTTACGGATGTGGTGTTGGATAAGGCCACGATCTCCGTTCTGTCCAGGGGCTTAAACTTTTGTGTCCCTGAGCCCTTTGACATAACGGATTTCGAAAGTGACCTCTATCGGGGTATACGCAAATTAAATCTAAAAAAATTCTTTCACAACAAACATAACCCTACTCACGATTTTTTCGAGGGCGAGGTGCGCTCTGGTGCGGGTCCTCTGGGCTTCATTGCGCCTTGCTTGGACACTGCACTCGAGCGCGAGTGTATCGCTGCCCTTGCTGAATTAGCTGGAGATACATCTGCCATTTCACCTGCTAAGGTCTTGGATGATTCAGGTTTTTCTAGGGGTGTCCAGTCCACCTTTTCCCCCCCGCTTGTTTCAGGTAGTAACCTTGACCTCTTCCAGAAAGGCGTTCTGGGCGAGGTCAAGGCTCTGATTTACCCTACAGAGCCGCAAAATCTTAGTAGAGCTGAACTTAATGCTTTGCATATTTTAAAAAAACGGGAGGATATTATTATTAAGTATGCTGACAAGGGGGGGGGGGTCTGGTACTTATGACAAAGGAATATTACATCAAAGAATCGCTACGCCAACTCAGTAATGAAAATAACTATAGCAGATTAGCTACTGACCCTACATATAAAATCTCTTCTAAACTTCAAACATTCCTTAGAAAACAGGTTGAACGTGGTATGATTTCTCAAAATACAGCCCGCAAGCTCTTTCCTACTAACCCTAGACCTCCATATTGGTATTTCCTACCTAAGGTCCATAAGAATGCCTGCAGTCCCCCAGGGCGCCCTATCGTATCTGGGGTCGGCTCCATATTGGAACCACTCTCCCAGTACATTGACTGGCTTCTCGGTCCGCTGCTGGAAGGGGTTCCTGCTTTAGCAAAAGATACGAATGCTTTTTTGGAAACCCTGGGGGACTGCCATCTGGAGGATGACAAATTTTTGCTAGCATCTATTGATGTTGAGTCTTTATACACTAGGATCCCACAAGGTTTAGCTATTGAGAGCATCCGCACTCTTTTACAGCGTATTGATAAAAGTGAGACATATATTGAGTTTGTGTGTGAAGCTCTCGACCTTATCCTCTCTAACAATGCCTTCCAATTTGATGGTACCTGGTACCTGCAGGTCTCCGGAGTGGCCATGGGTACTCCGGTGGCCTGCAGTGTTGCCAATCTATTCCTTGCAGCGTTTGAAATGCAATACATTTGGTCCATGAACAATATGTCTTATGGGTTCATTAAGTACTACACACGCTATGTGGATGACATATTCATCGTTTGGACGGGTACTACCCAAGATTTTCATGATTTTGTTTCTACACTCAACCATTCCAATATGATGAATATGTTCTTCACCAGTAAGGTGAGCGCCGAAGAGTTGGAATTTTTGGACGTCATGGTTCAGAAGAAAGATGGTGGTATTCAAACGGTGGGATACAGAAAACCCACGTCATGTAATACACTCCTTCGCTTTGACAGCTATCACACTGATGCTACAAAAAAGGCAGTGCCCTATGGGCAATACCTTAGACTTCGCCGCATCAACAGTACCCTTGAATCCTACCACTTGCAGGCGGACGATCTTACTCTACACCTGCTGCGGAGAGGTTACCCAAGGGTCCTGTTAGATGAAGCCCGTGATAAAGCGGCCAGTAGAGACAGAACTACCCTTATAAAAAAGTCCCGATCTAAGAAGACTAAGAAAGATAAACGCTTTGCGTTTTCTTTCAGGCTTTCTGCCATGGCTCCCCATATACGTAGAGCTATAGCTAAGTATTGGTATCTAATTGAAGGTGACACAGACTTAGGGGAATGGACAGAAAATAAGCCTTATATCGCTTTTAAGCGTAGTACTAGTCTCAGGGACTTATTGGTGCGCAGTAAGTTTTCTTCTAAAGGGAATAGCAGTAGAACCTGGTTAAATAATGAACTACAGGGTAACTATTCTTGTGGTTCTTGTAACTGGTGTAAATCCATACATAAGGGTTCAGCCCTCACGCTAAATGGAGTTGATATAAAGGTTAAAGACTTTATCTGCTGTAAAACCTGTTCAGTTGTTTATACTCTCTTCTGCCCCTGTGGCAGGTTTTATATAGGTCAAACAAAAAGACGTTTATGTACCCGCGTTAGGGAACATCATTACTCTATAAGGACTGGAGTGGGGGCCCCCCGCCTAATCCAACATGTTATGGAACAGCATGGAGGTGATGCTTCCGTCCTAAGATTTGCAGGTATTGAAAGAGTGTACAACAAAAAAGGCGAAGATAAAAAACGCCTCCTGCTTAGGACGGAACTAAGTTGGATTATACGCACTGGCGCTGAGGGACCTGGAGGGTTAAATGAAAGGGTAGATCGTAGCTTTTTAATCTGATGCTCCGCAGTTTGTATTGTTTTTAATACTATATGTATTATATGTATTTGGGTTCACATTTTTTGTATTTTTGAGTTTTTACTTTTCACAGGTGTCTTGCATGTCATTAAGTCTCTTGTCTATTTGTATAGCACATGACGTGTTGTAAGGGGAGGTCCGTAGAAGCGCGGTTACGCGCGAAACAGCCTGTCACCGCCCTGTCTGTCTCCTAGCGTTCACCCTGTCCGTGTATGCACTAGGTCCTACATGTTTTTCAGTTTGAGAAAATAAAGCCATGAAGATTATTCCGGTGAGTGCACTCCATTATTCCTTCTATCTATGCTGATAATAATAATAATTCTCTACACTGCTGCACCTCCCTACATTTCCTCCCTCATCTCTGTCTATCATGCCACCTATGCGCTATGTTCTTCCAAAGATCTAAAACTTAAATCCTCAATTATCTAAACTGTAGATGAGCGCAACATTAGAATGCCAATTGTCTAACATGGAAATACCGTTGTCTTTTAAAGAAACTGAATGCAGCCCCTAGGCGGACTGGAAAAACATCCAACTTCTTCAGCCTGCGGTACTCAATGATTGCTCAGACTAGAGTATGCTCGAGTTGCGCTCATCTCTAATCTTAACTTCTGTCTTTCATTTCTGAGACTTTGCCTGTACTGCACCAGAACACAGTATTAAGCGTGTCCTAAATATACATCTTTTTAGGCAAACATAACATTTCTTACATGGTTCCCCACACACACCCAAACAAATATACACACCCATACATACATACATACACACTATTTATTTAGCAGTGTCCCTTATATGCTTCACACACTTTGTATCTTTGTGTAAGGGATCGTTCACACTGAACAAAACAGGCAGAAATTCCTCCGAGCAGAACCCACACCGTGGACTCCGCATGGAATCCTGTCTGCCTCACTGTCTCAATGTGAAGTCTTTGGCGCCTCCACTCTCCGCCACTCAGAGCGGCAGAGAGCGGAGGTGCACAAGACGTCACATTGAGGCAAGCGGGATTCCGAGTGGAGCCCATGGCGCCGGCTCTTTTGCGCAGTGTGAATTAGCCTTCACATGTAAATGTTTTATGAAATGCCAGTAATACTTTAAACACATCTCTGCCTTGACATTGGAGTATGCAAAAGAAGAGCCCGCGGAGCCTCATAAAACAGTCTCAAAACACAGGACTAGCCAGATATCCCTCTGGGAAGGACCCAGCCAAGGGGTGGCTCCTGTAAGGAAACCATCAAAACCACCATATTAAGTGGCCCTATAAGTCAATGTAATGACAAGGGAAAAACCAAGGCCAGGTTACCATCCACATACAGCTGTTTCGGGGTGTTGCCCCTCATCAGTGTGGAGCAGGATTCTGGCTAGGTGGGAGCAATGTCTAGTAGAGCCATAAGAGAAACAGATCGCTGATCTCAGGGAGACCAGCCAAACGACAACACTGCCGGCTGCTAGTGAAAGCGCTCAATGCAGTGAAGTCCTAGGTGCATTGTCCCTTGGGAAACATGGCCAGGATACCATCCCAGGGGGCAATGCACCTAGGACTTCACTACATTGAGCGCTTTCACTAGAATCCGGTAGTGTTTTCATTTGGCTGGTCTCCCTGAGATCAGCGATCTGTTTCTCCTATGGCTCTACTAGGCATTGCCCACCTAGCCAGAATCCTGCTCCACATTGATGAGGGGCAACACCGAGAAACAGCTGTATGTGGATGGACACCTGGCCTTGGTTTTTCCCTTGTCATTACATTGACTTATAGGGCCACTTAATATGGTGGTTTTGGTGGTTTCCTTACAGGAGCTGCCCCTTAGCTGGGTCCTTCCCAAAGGGATATCTGGCTAGTCCTGTGTTTTGAGACTCTTTGATGAGGCTCCGCGGGCTCCTCTTTTGAATATTCATGTTTCCCAGGGGGCAATGCACCTAGGACTTCACTGCATTAAGCCCTTTCACTAGCAGCCGGCGGTGTTGTCGTTTGGCTAACCCCCCCTGAGATCAGCGATCTGTTTCTCTTTTGACATTAGAGTGTAGTTGTTTTGCAAACTCCTCTCATTCTATCAGTGTTTTCTTTGTTCTTTTTTTTTCTGTGCAGGTTAAGTCAATGTAGAATACAGCAGCTATGTTTAGAGCAGATATGCAGCCACCATTTAGCCACATGGTTACTTCACATGGTTTTATAAAATTGAATAGTCCCTGTTTATTCCCCTTGTTGTTACACGGGTGTTGGACTGAATTCAATATTTATGGCAGCCTATGCATGAAATGCTAATAAGATCAGTTTTTTTGTTCTTTATGATAAATCCGTTGCACATTGCAGGAATTTTTTTTATTATTATTATAAACATCGGTCTCTTAGATTTAAAAGACTTGGTTAACAACCCATTTCCCCTTCTTTTAACATTACCCCAAGTTTTTTTTTCTTAATATGTAGAAGAATTCATGTATTTAAAATACAAGCATCTATTGGTGACAGAAGTTTTAAAATACTCAAGCAAATCATTTAAAGTAAAAAGTTAAAAATGAATACTAAGCCACTACAACTAGAGTTAAAGTTTACATTCTATATACTCTATATCTGGAAGGTATTAAGATACATACTATGATGTCCCTATAAATCTCTATGGGATAGCCGTTTACCAAGAGTGTCCTTTAGCATACTTATAGTAGCTTTATGCCTGGATCGCTTTTTGTGTGCACTGAAAAAGCATAATCTGCTGTGCTTTTCAGTACAACTAGAAAACACTAAGTGGGAGATTCATCAAACTGGTGTAAAGTGAAACTGGCTCAGTTGCCCCTAGCAACCAATCAGATTCCACCTTTCATTCCTCACAGACTCTTTGGAAAATGAAAGGTGGAATCTGATTGGTTCCTAGGGGCAACTGAGAGAGCTTCACTTTACACCATGTTTGATAAATCTCTTCCTAAAAGTCTACAGTAATCTGCACTTTTTCTTTTACAGTGCATGTCAATAGATGTCAGCAGATAAATGCAGCTGTGTAAGCATAGCCAATGTATTTTGCAATCCTTACTTGAAAAGAATTCACCAAAATAAAAAAAAGAAAATTGACAGGTTCTAATTAAGCTTTGTCTATCAAATGAGTGTACTATGGCTCATACAAACATAATAAATGTATAGTTCCATACAAAAGATAGAAGGAAACACTAATACATTTAAAAATCTGAAAACAACCATTGAAATAAAATGAGCAGTACATTTATGCAAGGTCCAGAACAAAATCCCGCATTACACATGTATATAAGGAAAGGGTTCACTTCAGTTACCATAAACTCCCATAACCATCTTTTCACTGAGCCCCTGCCTTTCCAAGCGGGAGAACAGCACTTGTGTTTTCTCTTCAAATGGTGCCTGCATTGTGGAGATGTCTATTTGATAGCTGTTGTTTCCTATAAGACGGGATTCACAGCACCTCTGTGATTACATTAGATGAAGCTATTTAAAAAGGTCTGCAGAACCTAGGTCCCAGATTGAAGGCCTTGGACACTTATAAAACATGACTTAGCATACAGTTATACTGGAAAGTATGGTTAACTGTGCTTTTTGACAGTTTGGGCAAAGGTGTTACAATGTATAACAGCCAAACAGATGACAAAAAGACTCATCAAGGCTCACTTATGTCAGGTCATGACATCACCATTTTATCCAGGAAGTGAAGCCTTGATGCAGTAGTAAGTGCAGGGAAAAAAGCACTTTATGTGAATTTCCCATAACAACTGTGTATTGGTGATTTGTATAACTTTTGGGGGGCATTACAATACTTTAATAAAATTTATTATCTGACTTTTCCTCTAAAGGGGTACTCCGGCGGGGGGGGGGGGGGCATTTTGTTTCCTGACACTGGAGAGGAGGTGGCTGAGAGAAACTACGTCCACTCACCTCCCGGTTCCAACGGCGGGTCCCGCATCCCGGAGCTCCGGTCCCCGGTTCCCTGCCGCTTCCTGGTGTCTGGCGCAGGCCTGAGACTATACGCCTCAGGTCCGCTTAACCAGTCAGTGACAGAGGCGGGATCTGAGCGGACTTAAAACGGATCCTGCCTCCGTCACTGACTGGCTGAGTGGACCTGAGACGTCACGTCTCGGGTCCGCATCAGACACCAGGAAGCGGCCAGGAACCGGGGATCGGAGCGCCGCGATGCGGGACCCACCCCTGGAACCGGGGAGGTGAGTGGACGTTGTTTCCCTCACCCACCTACTCCCCGGTGTCAGGAAAAAAATTCCCCCCCCCCCCCCCCCGCCGTACTACCCCTTTAATACAAATAGTGCATGTTGATTTGGGGGCATTGTTATAGATTTTGCACTGGGGCCTAGAAGCATCAGGTTATGCCTTTAACATCAGGCACAGCCAGAAAACAAGAATGCTGAGGTCTTTGGAAGCAGCCAAGTTTCTCTAATCCCATACAACTGTTTTTACCAGCTGAAAAAGAGATATCTCTAAGTTAAAAGAACATCTATGTGTCGGAATGGTTTCTAGTAAAATGTATATGTTTTCTTGTGTTATTGCTGCTATGATGCATGGTTCAATTTGGGGTAAATTTCTGCATGTCCATTATGAGCTATATCAATGTGTCTTTCCAAAGAGAACAGAGCAAGACTTTGAAATGTACCAAATAAAGTATGAGTCCTTACTGGAATTAGTAAACCACAAAGAATGGCATTGTCAATATATAATTCCTTATTCCTAAGACGAAGAAAAGTGAAAATGAATCAGCAGGATATTGAACTGGCGAGGAAGATTTCATTTTGTCAGCAGGGCAGCTCCACAGAACAAAGACAAGTTCTTGGGCTTAGCATAGGATTAGAATCCCGAGCCCTTGGTAAATAAAGGCCAAGTATTTTAATGAGTAATGTGGTGACAGTAGTAGCATTCTCACTTTATCCATAAAGCCCTATAAGATTTTATTTAAACACAAAGCTGTGTTGAGTCCCTTCCCTATATGTTTAGTTGAGCTAAAAGCATATACAGACTATATCAGCTCAGCAAGAAGCCAAATATCTACTTTTTGACCCTTAAGGGGAAACTGGAGGATATCCTTGATATTACTGAGAAATGTCAACAAGACAATCCCTTCACAGGAGGGGACATTGCAACACATTGTCCCACAATCCCACAGCGCAATCCTATACATGCTGTATGCCTACCTAGGTGTAATGCACAGATGTTAAAAACATCAAATCAGACTTATATTTCACTACCTCAACCTATGTCTTGAGGATGATCAAACCAAATTATAGAAATTTGTGCCGCTCCTATCATTTCCCAACGATTTGTGACATGAGTCAGAGAAAGTTGAATCAGATTGCTGTATAAATTAATTTGATTCCGGACATTTCATTCAAGTTCTCTTATAGGATGAATCATTAAGATATAAAGAATGACAAGAAAAGGAGTGTGGTACATGAGGACTGTCAGCAACGATTAGGGCAAGATCAGAAAAAGAGTGATTGGCCAAGCTGTGACTCCTAAGGCTGGATAATCCAGACGTACCCACACTAGTGCTTTATTTATAACCCCGGCCCTTACCTTAAGGTACAGATACAGAAGAAAGAAAAATTGCTACTCGGTACAAATTATGCTTTGACGTGTAATACCATTTCATATGTGAAGTATTGGTACATAAAGGAAAATGTAACACTTGTTTTCCTCTGGATTTTCATTCTTATTCAGATGAATAAAGTGTTCTGAATTAATGTTTGCAAGAGATAGGTCTAGGCTAGGATTACATTCTTGGCATATGCATGCAGAACAGAAGCCTGATGATGCTGTACAGTATTTGCTTATATATGTTTCTAATATGGAGAATTATATATTAGATAGGTCTAAGGTTTGGTGTCAAGAGAGAGTAAGGAAGGGGCTGGGGGATGGGGGGGGGGGGCTTGGGGTTCAGGTAGTGGTGTAGAGCCGGAATCCCTCATACACATGATATGGTCCATCAGACTTGCCAAAATTGACAGTTTCATTCGAACCTAATCTAATGCTTGTGACACAAGGTATAGATTAAAAATAAAATCTGTTGAAAACACATACAACGATCTTATACAAATAAATTTAGACCTACATTATTGCTATTGTGTATGTCGTCACACATTTTTAATTTGTTTGTTTGTTTGTTTTTCCACATTTATTTATGTTGTGGCCTTTCTAATATGAAATAAATAACACCCCCCCCCCCCCTCATCATTCTGCACTCTGTATCCCATACTGAGAATAGGAATGCAGGATGGTAAAAAAAATTTACTAAATAAAAAGGAAAAACTAAAATATTATATTGACATAAGTCACCCTTTACTTACTTAGTTGAAGCACTGATCGTGATGATTACAACCCCCAACACTCATGGATTGTCTTGGTTGTGTGCCAAAAGTTATTGTCTTCTTGAAATGTGAACCTTTGGCCCGGTTAGATAGATAGATAGATAGATAGATAGATAGATAGATATATAGATAGATAGATAGCAAAAGTAGTCCAACAGCACTCCGGGGTAGTGAAGAAAAAAACGTGTATTTTATTCCATTTTCAAAGATGCAGCACAGCAAACAATAGCTGTGCTGCATCTTTGAATTGTTTGCTGTGCTGCATCTTTGAAAATGGAATAAAATACACGTTTTTTTCTTCACTACCCCGGAGTGCTGTTGGACTACTTTTGCGATTTTCTTAATCCGTGGTCTGGATTCTCCAGCTGGCACCCACCTAACCAAGCTCAAGCAGTGCTGCTGACATTCACGTTGTATAGATAGATAGATAGATAGGAGATAGATAGATAGATAGATAGCTAGATACTGTAGATAGATCTCCCCATAAACTCAACTCCCCTTTTTTTATTTCCTTGCACCATCATTCTTTCAAAAGTTTTTACCTTGATAATATATCTTGTTTTATATATATATATATATATATATATATATATATATACAGTATATATATCTTGTTTTCTGCTCAAACACTAATTTGATGTATCACACATTTCTATTGGAACATAGCACAAATATATAAACCAAACGATCAGATTAAAGATAACACGTCCAGGAATGAAATATTCCGTGCAAAACGTCTCAATGTAGGTAGAAACTTTTCCCTCAGGCATATCAGCTTATGAGGGCAATATTATACCTTTATTTTTCTATATTTTATCACTGGCACTACCAGCAAAGGAACTTGCCTGTGCACACAACTTATGACAATAAATTACTATCAAACCTTAGTTGCCCATAATACCTTCAGCAGAGGGTGAGTAGTGTTTCAATAAAGTTTTTGACTTTTAGGATTCCTCTTACAAGGAATAAATACGTTTTCTTATACTGAGTTTTCTAGCTACCTTATATTCTAGAACTATAACCACAGTTCGGCTGATTTCAGAAAGTTTGTCGACAGTCATATGCTTAACACCATAGATCATTTCCTTTAATGTAGTGGAAGATTTTTTTTCTACATGAGTCTGCTGCACAGGTCCTACGGAAAAGATTGTCTATACTTCCTAGAATGCAAATCACCAAAGTAAACTCTATACAGTATCTAACAAGAAAATCTGAAAATCTTTATCCTAGCTCTGACTATTTATAGATAGAGGTTATCTGTACCTCTGCATTATAAAGGTCCCCATAGACTTTCAATAATTGATGGCCAAACAATTGCTCAGCTGTCTCCACCACCATTATCTGTCTGGGGTTGTTCGGGAGAGCCCCATGCACCATATATTGATGGTTGAACCTACTGTGAGTGACGGGTACAGACGACAAAAGTGTAAGGTGTATGGGGACCTTCAGGGTATGTTCACACAACATTTTTTTTTAGGGGGAAATATGTCCAGATGTGCAGATTCCACACTAAAAAGTCAAAGCAATTCATACTTTAATATAAATGGATTGGGTTTTGAAAACTTCATCCAGATGTAGCAAAAAATAAAATAAAATATTGGAATTGAGGATATTCTGTTTTCCTAATCCACAGCACATCAGATTTATAGTGGAATTATCATGCATTTTAACGGAGGATTGCAACCTTATTAGGGATGGTCCGAACCGAGTTCGTACGGAGTTCGTACGAACCCGAACCATCCGCAATGATTACCGCTGTCTGCCCGCTCCGTGCAGCGGGTGGATCCAGCGGGAGGAACGCCTGGAAAACTGGGATACAGCCATAGCCATAAGCTGTATCCCAGTTTTCCAGGCGGTCCTCCCGCTGTATCCGCCCGCTGCACGGAGCGGGCAGACAGCGGTAATCCGATGCCGAGCTTTCGGGTTCAGCCGAACCCGAACCT
Organism: Dendropsophus ebraccatus; assembly: GCF_027789765.1. Classification (NCBI taxonomy): domain Eukaryota; kingdom Metazoa; phylum Chordata; class Amphibia; order Anura; family Hylidae; genus Dendropsophus; species Dendropsophus ebraccatus. The sequence continues at coordinate 161,611,375 of NC_091454.1, forward strand.
CGGCGGGTTCGGACCATCCCTACTTATTACCTACATGTAACTCACAGGTGCAGATTTTGTTGCAACCACGCAATAGATTTTGTTGTTCAACCACACATTCATGATACAGTTCTGCCATGATCAGAAGACAAGGCAGGATGGTTTGTTTCCTAAAGTATAGATATAAGCAGCCAGACTATGCAACAATTCAAACTCTAAGGGCCCTATTTCACAGAGCGATAGTCGGACGAATCAGGCCGATTCAGCCAATTACTGCTTCGTGTACTAGAGACAATGATTAGCAGCTGACAATGTTTCAAAATGGTCTCTGAGCTGACAGGCCGCTCAGCCAATCACTGGCCGCGGCTGTCCTGGCCAGTGATTGGCTGAGCAAGCAGAGGGCACTGGAAACCGAGCAGATGTCAGGAGAACACCAGGGCCATGGAGAGGTAATTGCTAACGATGTCCGTGCAGCCCTTGCTAACCGATTAGCGAGTTTACATTAGCAGGTCGGTGCTCGTTTACATTTAATAATAGTTCCCAAACAGTAAAAGTTATTTAGTCAAATGATTATTGTTCCCGTTCCTGCAGTATAATAACTCTTCTGTATAATTACAGGTATGCTATGTGAGCTGCAATGCATACTGTACTACATGGATTGTCTACAGAAGCATGGAGGCCAGGGGTGAACAGGAGTCCCATCTCCTGTTTTCAGTGGCAAATCACAGCAAAATCGCAGTATTTGGGGCATATTTGCAGCTGTGATGTTTGCTGCAGAAACAAAAATTTTTTCAGATTTTCTATCGGTGTAACAATAAAATGTCCAAAGTTTATATCTGTGCATTGATTATTAAAGAGGTTGTCCAGGAAAATTTCACTTTTCCCCTATCCACAGCACAGCACAGGACCCGCGGCTCTATTCATATCTATGGAGTGACAGAAAGAGCCGAGTATGCCGTATCAGCGGCTTTATTCATAACAGAGCCGGCTGGGCCCTATACAGAGATTGACGGGGGTTGCAAAGGTCGGACCCTCTGCCACCTAATACTTTTTCCTTATCCTGTGGATAGGGGAAAATGATTTTTTTTCCTGGACAACCTCTTTAGGGTAATGGTCACCATCTCGCTTGTAGATATACAGTCCCATACCATACACATTTCAGCATTTTAGAACAGCACCAGACAAGACTACCAGCATCATCTCATTGGCCAATACAGATTGGTGATCCATTACAGAATGAATGACTGATATTATCCAAGGTTTCCTCACTCACTGATGAACTTTAGCCCACTGTTAATCTGTTTTCTTACGTTCAGGTATTAGGGTTGGTTGTAACAGAACTGTGAGAAGTCAGCTGAATAAAAGGGGATTGTAGTATTGAACGTCAAAAACTCAAAAACATAGATTCCTATTTGAACCCATTTGTAATACATTTGTTTTGTTCTGCATAGAGATGAGTGAATCTATAGTATGAACGAAGAGAAGTGTCAGTTACTGGCGGCTTATCAGCCGTCTGCCTTTGTACTCAACTCTGCTTCGGGTGCCTGGAAAAGCTGGATGTAGTTTCCCAGGACTGCATTCAGCTTTTCCAGGCACCTAGAGCGGAGTTCAAAGGCAGGCGGCTGACAAGTTGATGGCCGAGTGTAAGAAATTTCTTCACTTTGTTCATACTGTGGATTCTCTCATCTCTAGTTCTGCATTTTCAGTTTTCAAGTAATTTTGCTTTAAGTCTTCTATCCTGCTGCTTGTTTGTATATGTTTTCTTTTACAACCTTCCTATTTTGTGTATACAAAATACATACGGATCTGTGAGCCCTTTTAACTGCAGATTGAGTAGCATTTTAGATTCATAGCAGTATTTGTTTCAGAAATACAAATTATAAGGTAATTTCATCTGGTAAAACATATGCCATCTATTAAATAAATCAATTTTCATTTGTATGAGGTATATTTCTTGAAGAAAGAATATTTAGCTGTTGAATAAACATATTTTGTGTCATATGGATAGCTATATTTCCCATACTCCTTTGGTAATGGAAGTCTAAAGTGAATGTATCACCTAGATTGTTATTTTATTGATTAGATCTAGACACTGAAAGATCATCTTTTTTTCTAATCTGTTTCTTTTTTCTAATTGTACATTTTGACTTTTGTGCATTATCACAAAGGCGGCCATCTTGTCTTAGCTGCCTTCAGCAGTATTTAGAGATTCAACAGTATTTGGGGCTTCATCCCCAACCCTGTAGATATAGGCACAATAGACTGGAGAGGGCATTGTTCACTTCTATGAGTTTTATAGACATGCTCTGTGCAGAGGCCATTGTGCAGAGAAATGGGCTGAGTTCTGATCCTCATTGTAATTAGCCTGGTCATGTCTACTGTTGTCACCATTCACTTTAATCCTATCTGTGATAGGCTATGTTGACACAATGTTTTTTTATAATTTTTAAAATGATGTCCGTTATTTTGAGTCCAAAATAATGTCTGTTATTTTGAGGATTGGCCGCCCAACATTGCAATAACAGCAGCTGGTATATTACTCTAGTTTGGATTACAAATTGGCCTTTGGGTGTGTCTTTTATTGAAAAGTCCAGTGGAAAGGACAGTTGAAAGGACAGTGGAAAAGAAAAACTGTCTGTGAAAAACAAAAAATAACGTCTGCTGTTTGCAAAAGACGTCCAAAAATAATTGTCATGATTATTATTTTGATGGCTGTGCAGATAACGTCCATCATTTTATACACTGTGTGCATTGGATGTCCGTCATTCCATTGACTTCAATGCATTGCATAACGGATGTCTTTTTAAAAAGAAAAAGCGGAAGACTTTTCTCCTTTTTTGACATTGTGTGAACATAGCCATAAGAAGACGGCTGAAAAGTGATCTCTACAAATTAGAAATTATAAGTTTGTTATTAGGCTCAGTGGCCAGAATGAAAACTACTAGATTTGAGGTATATTTAATAAATAGATAACATAAATAGTAGATAGGTATTTTATAGATAAGCTAGCTAGATAGTACAACTGATAATTTGAACAAAACTTCACCACAATTCTTATAAATATGTTTAACATAAAAAATGTATTTAGATAATAGGTCACTTTCTTATTCCATTTAAAAGAACTTAGTACCCGGTGCTGCTACATTAGGAAATTTAGCTCCATTACATTTTTACATTTGGCTTCAAGCAAGCAATAAATCAACCCCAAAGAGGTTTCAGACCAAATTCTTCACACCTTTACATTTCAACACATCCATCTGTTTGACTTTGAAGCATTTGCTAATCCTTTTATTGTCCTACAGCTTTTAAGACTGACCATGTAAATGAGCAGACAGCCTTATCTGCTGTCATATTTCATTACTTAGTTTTATTTTCTCTACATCAAGCATGTAGCTCTTATAGTCTTTAAACCGGCCATATAATAATTGTTCACATTTCATAGTTATACAGTAGCTGCATCCCAATCAAGCGGACTAAAATGTAATTATACGGTTACGACCACTGACTCATATATTCCCTAAACCACAAAGCTGTGGACTTCCGTCATTCTTTTTATACCATGGCATACATATTCCTGGCTCATGGGATAGCCAAGGCACAGATTGCCGTTGTGTTTTCTTCTAGTGTAATCGTAAACAGTGACTGCACTTTTTATGGAGCTTGCTGTTCAGTGTAATCCATGTGCCAGTTCCATCAAAATATTTTAATCAGACATGAATCATTAAAATACTTATCCAGAAAAAGAGTTTAAGAGAGAGTAAAATCTGTAATTGAAGCAGAAATAACCCAATATTTCTAGAGGGCTAACTCCATTATATCACTATTATTATTGGATATTAGATATTTAAAGGGAATTTCATGTATTTCATTTTAGTTTCCTTAGGTACAGTTAAAGAAGAATTCCAGCGTTTTCTAAAAACCGGTAGCATGCAGAGGGGGGGGGAGGTGTAATTGATTTCAAGTACGGCCTTACCTCCACGTTAAAAGGCTGGAGCAGCTGTGGGACACCCGCTGGAAGTCATTTTCCCCGAGTAGTGACGTCATCACAACTCGGGGGGAAAATGACTGTCCCAGCTGATGGACTGGCAGCTTAGCCAATCAGTGACTGGAGTGGCATCCCACCCCAGTCACTGAGTGGCTTAACGGCAAGTCAATCAGCCGGGTCTTGACGTGGACACCCCGGAGCCCTCCACGGGGAGAGGTAAGTTGTTATGTGAAAGCAATTTCACCCCTGCCCTTGCAGGCTGCCAGCTTTTAGAAAACGCCAGAACTCTCCTTTTAAGTATATAGACAATCAATAACATGTTTATTTTTGAATGTCTCTGCAATATTTATTTTTTAGGACAGGAAACAGAAATTCGGATTATGGAGAATTTCAGTTTCAGATTGTTAGCAGAAAGTAGAGACTGGGTAGGGTAGTAGACAGAAATGAGGAAGGAGATTGTTAGGAATTTACCTGTTGGGACCTTGGTTCAGTCCTCGGGTCGTAAGTTACAATCGATGCTACGCTTTTGGCGATAAATTGTGTATATTCTTTGTTTACATTCTGAGCTGTTTCTGAACTGTGTCTTACTCCTTCTGTTCTGTTAATTGTTTTCCTTGCCACACCCGTGTCTGTTCTGCTACGTTTCCTCTGGTCATGTAATGGTTAATCTGGTCTTGTCTCAGTGATTGACAGCTGGTCCCACCAATCGCTTTCTGGACTGGGTTCCTGTTTTCCTATTTAGGGTCTCTGTTTCTGCCTGTACCTTGCCAGTTATTGAGCTAGTCTCTGCTTGCTCCCTGACTTTCCCTATTTGCAGACTGGCTTGATCTTACCACCTTACTTTGACTATTCTTTAGGATCTGATTTTGTACTTTTGCCGTCCGACGTCGCTGACTCGGTTTGTCCACCCTTAACTATTGTGTTTGTTTGTCTATCCGTGTTTTGTGCACCACCTATACCAGAGCAGGGACCGTCTTTGTGGTTGTCCGCAGCCGCCTAGGGCTGTCAGTGGAAAGTTGGCAGGGACAGTGTTGACTAATTAGCCAGCTGCCTTTTTACTCAGTGCCGCTTCATGAGCTGGGAAAAGCTGGATACATTTCTGGGCTGATAAGCCGACTGCTGAGCTAAAGTTATTTGCTCCATTATTACTATAAATTCGCTCATCTCTAATAGTTACATAAAAAATATAAAAACAAGCATAAAAATGCATATAATAAACATAAAACTATCCTCTAACTCATGTTCATACCAACAACCCAAGAAATGTTATCAATAGGTGCTTCAAGGTCCTTTAAAGTAATTTACTAATTTTTATTTTCTTAGAGAATAGCTGCAGGGAAAGGGATGCATATACACCAGCACTCATGTCAGTAGGTGGATATGCACAAAGCTGTATACTCTGAACACCAGGTGGCAGCACAGTATACAAATAAATGTAAAAATACTTAAATGTATCACTTTTTTTATTAGCAGGTACAAGTCAAATGTTATTTTGCTATGATCTATGCAATGGGTGTTATATTTAAAATCTTATATATGATGTTTACTATCCTATGAAATAAATATGTATAAATCTGATATTACAACAGGGTGAAAGCATGACATTGTTAAAACTGGCAAATTGATCGTCTCTATGGCAGTAAGTTTAAAGGGAATCCGACAGCTGTAATTTATGTTTGATTGACATCTGGAAGTCCCAAGCAGGATCAGGTATGGGAGGAGGAGGTGTTACAGCTTGCTGCACTTCACGAGCTCGGAAAAGCCTCTTTGACTCTTTGTACCGTACTATAGTATAAAAGCATTTTCTATGTTCTGGAAGCATAGAGGGATATATGAACCATAACATGTGTCTCCTTGCCCTAACAGCTATCTAACAGTGTCAGCAGTTTGTAATAAAAAATTACAGCTCACAGATTAAATAGCGTGTACAGGGAAAACAAATAGATTCCAGTTATACATTACAGAGCTCAGAGCAATGTTATCATTGTTATTATTGCCAATGTTATCTTCGTCGTTGTCGTTATTATTATTGCTACTCAAATTCTTTTTTATAACTTTATTGTAAACATTTCCAGTTAGATTTAAGAAGAACATTCTACCAGCTTTTTATATTTGTATTGGATTTTATCTAGACAGACAGTCCCATCTTCTACTACAGCTTGACTTTTTGAAACAATCAATAGCCCCTTTGATATCGCCATTACCAGGAAGGTCACAGGTCCCCTTGGTCTGTCAAAGAAGTTCAGATCAGTGCTGAACCTTTGGATCAGGGTATTGCAAAATGAAAGAACTGCTAAATCTTTACATATGGCTTTAGTTCTACTGTAACTGTAATAAAGAACAATTGATGTTAGTTCCAGAATGAAAGCAAAACATAAAAGCAAAGATAACTTGTACATAATTTGCTCACCTTATTCCAGTGTAGGCAAGGACAGTTGTAGGCTATGTTCACAAGCTGTACAAGCAATGGTTCCCTGTAAGCATCCATTGTTTTCGTGATGATCAATTCCGGCCCTAGGTAGGGTTAAACAACTGATATTCATGCAAACGGCCGTTGTTTGTACAGCGTGTAAACATAGCCTTAAGAGAACAGGCACTATTTATAACAGGTAACAGTCTTAAAGCATACTGGATCGAAATACACTATGTATACCACTGAACCATTTATTCTATGGTTTTACTGATATTTTACGTTAAGAATTTAAAGCCCCTACTACACAGGGCGATCTCTGGGATTGCTTGCTGCTTGTTCCCCGATCACTGCCAGCTCCAATACACGCGCTGTCACTTCTATTACACAGAGCGACAGCAGCAATAACGGTGATCAACCAACATCGTTCATGACGGCTGATTCTTGCCTTTTATTACACAAAGCGATTATCGCCCTCAATGGCCAATAATTGGCCAAATATGGCCCATAATCGTTTAGTTTATTATGGCCTTAAGTCAACTAGGATGTTGATTCCATTGCGACTGTCAGTTCTACTGGAGAAAGGGACTGATCTGTAAACAGCACTGCAGAATATGGTGGAGCTATAAAGCCTCCAAGAATAAATTATTGCCAAACCTAGTTATCAGACATAACCCAATAGTTTGCTTTTATTTAAAGGAAACATGTTGTGACTTTATTTCTGCTTGAACCATAGAGATCAGTGAGTACTAAAATTCTTGGGTGCTCGATACTCGAGACGAATATTTCCCGATGCTCAGGTGCTCGTTTCGAGTAACGAACCCCTTGAAGTCAATAGGAAACATGAGCATTTTTGCAGGGGACCAAAGCTCTGCACAGGGAAGGTTGCGTGAAAACCTGGAAACCTCAAAAAATGATGGAAACAACACGGAAATGGACAGGAAACAGCAGGGGCAGCATGTATGGACGCCTCTGAGGCTGGCTAATCACAACATTACGCCAAATTATGGGCAACAGTCGGGTGGCGGCCCTCAATACAATTTTGTTGACCCAGACCAAGATGGGCAAAGCACATGTGCTGGCACATGATAGGAAAGCACCAAACTAGGTGCAACTGGGAGGACTTTTGGTGTTGTCTATGGAGTCTGTGTGTACCAGGTACCAGGTGCTGTTTGTTTTAGAGCACCCGTTACACTGCACAGCCGGGATAGGTGTAGCTGCAATACAGATCCCAGCAAGCCAAGGTACAGCAGCAGCAAAAATGAGTACTGAGAGGACTTTGGACAATTTCTTTGGGGTCTATGTGGACCACGTGCTGTCCCCTTTTTGGCACCAGTCGCTCTGCCTAACATACACTATTTTCCCCACACTAATGCTGCGTTTACACAGACAGATTTATCTGACAGATTTTGGAAGCCAAAGCCAGGAATTGATTTGAAAAGAGGATAGATCCCAGTCTTTCCTTTATGACCTCATCCCTTTTTATTGTCTGTTCCTGGTTTGGGCTTCAAAGATCTGTCAGATAAATCTGTCTGTGTAAACGCACTATAATACTCTCCCTGACAGACAGCAGCTCTCTCCTTATGCTCATCCAGCCTGCGTCTGAAGCAAGCATTGCGGGACCTGATTCTATATGCCCAGGTCATCTGATCTGGCCAGCCAATCGCTGCTATTGACATGTAGGGTTCCTACGTGCTCCCAAAGCCTCTCCTGCATGATGTTTGGCTGAGACGATAACGCCAAACATGCAGGAAGAGGAAGATGCCATTGTCTCGAGTATCGTGAGATGCTCGCCCGAGTACTAAGCACCATTGAGTACCCTAATACTCGAACGAGTAACAAGCTCGGACAAGCATGCTCGCTCATCTCTATTGAACTATCATTGCGGCAGGGAAAAGCTGTTAAGGACCACCCCCAGTGAAGTGGATCCTGGTGGCTACTATCTGCCCCGCTAGCCTTGATTGATAGTTCTCACCCTATATCAAAACAGGAAGAGATCTATCAATCAAGGCTGGTAGGGAAGGGAGGAGCTGCCCCAACGACTTGTGGCTTAAGCAGCATGAAAGTGACAACAGATTCCTTTAAATCATCCAGTTGTTAATGGATTGAATACCTATATTTGATTGTGCTGGTGGTGAATGGAATATAATATATGATTGACAGGGTCTGGTACGATAAACTATATGTCATTGGATATAGAGTGCAATAAACACATAATAAATCACAGCATGCTCCACCAGCCACTAATTATACCAAGCTGCACCTTCTTCAACTAGAACTGTACTGAGTGGACTCCTCTAGTGACATTGTCATGCAAGCAGTGAGGTCTGTGTAGAAAAGGCCCCAACCAATTCAGCTACATAGACTGGAGATGCGACTTACAAACTAAAAATTGTGCGTGAAATTCCCACTGAGGTTGCACAATTTTACCTGTTTTTTCATATTTGTGATTTTTCTGGCCAGTGTAACTAATGTTTTTCATTTCAATATTATTTGAGTTGCTGTATCATAAAAATAAAAAAAAATGCTAATTTACTAAGGAGCAAAAATTCCTGCTTACAAAATCCAAGTGTTCTTTGGAGCAGAAGGCAGTAGCTTCCAGATGGTGTGTATTATAAGTGTAGGTATGGAACATGTATGGAGCTGAAGAACAGCTGCTCTTTGCTTTTCTGTCTACGATGAGGAAATTATAGCTTTTACGTTCCTTTGTTTTTGTATTAAACTGGCCATCCACAATCATTATTACAATTCTACCTTTAAAACCTGGTCATTTGTTGTAATTCATTCACTTGTTCCTGCTCCCAGCTGCTGACAGGTAATCTTCTGGAAATATGATCTTCCCTGCTGGATTTATTCTGTCGATCTAAAATGAATAATAACAACAAAACCAACCATGACCAAATAGATGTTATAAAAATATGTTCACATTTGGTATATGTCGCATGGGAATGTACAATAATACTCTATTTACCAGTTTAAAGGGAACCAATCACGCAGAATATGAACCACGTCCCGGGGCCTGCGTTCCGCGTCGGCGCCGCTGTGAAGTCTTCAGCACGCTGCACAGGCGCAGTACGGCGGGAGAAGACGCTGACGCACTGCGCATGTGCGACGTGCTGAAGACGTTGCACTGCCGCCAACGTGGAACGCAAGCCGGAGGTGACGTCAGTAGAGCGCAGGTCATTGAATCGCGCCCCTCCAGGCGTGATTACAGCGCTCGAAACCGCCCAGGACCCTGCCTAGCTACGCCCAGGACCGTGACTAGTTCGGCCACTGTGACTACTTAGAGCTAATTACCATACAGCGCCAGACTTCGGAAAAAGTAAGATTACAGTGTAATCAGGGAGGGCACAGAGGGTATAGGGGCAAGTTTGGAAAGCGTGCTGGGTGATGTACCAGCATGTTTCCTTATAATTAGGAGCATATTCGTGATTGGTTCCCTTTAAGTATCCAAGTAGCATAGAGGATTATATTATGGTACACTCATATGGCCGACAGCTATACCTCCATATACTGTATACATAAAAAATGTGCACATGCTTTCAATTTTAAAGCCGCTGCTGCCAGACTCAAGTAGAAGTATGAGGCATGATAAATTTCAATGTGTTCAATCCTTGTTTTCTGATAACTGCAAACAAAAAAATATGGCACACACCCATACACATTACATGACCAGCTGGTCAAAAATTTACAAGTTCAGATAACCTACACCTAATATATATAAGCACTTTGACATAACAATGGCAGTAAGTTTTAGGGGGGATGATTTGGAAATAGATGGGAATTGTATATGCAGGAGAGGTCAGGTCTGTTTTCCTAAATTTCTTGCCTGCTACAGATCTGTTAATGATACTTATGCAGTTCTCCAAGAATACGTTAAATTTCTGCAAGTTTAAGTTTTTGCAAATGTGCCCTTCATTTTGTGTAGTATTTTAAGTGTTTGATTTAAGATCACTTGAGTTTAGATCAAAGTTAGAAAAAAGGACAAGTCATTCTTTAAAGTTTTTACTTTAGTTTTACATTAAAGGAAAAAGTAAGCTTGTCACCGATTCTCTCCACTTATTATGAAGCCCCTCAGCATGGGGTTAACAGGTTCAGAACAATGCTAGCTTTATAAATGTCAGGAGACGGTATGGAGAAAATTAAAAAATAAAAAGTTACCTACGTGAAGCAGAATGAAAAAATAATATTAATCAAAATGAAATGTCTTTTCATAATTTTATCATGTATCATGGGAGTATTCATGTAATGCTCGTGTAGGTCAGTGTAAGGGAAGGTTAAATTATGATATGGTGAGGAATATTATATTATTTAGTGCTCCAAACGTCACAGACACATGGCAGAAGAAATATTTGGTTCTTGTTCTTTAGTTGCTCTTTCTTTGCTATATTGATGCAATGTCATTCACATTCTAGATAACACATCAATAATGGTCCATTGGGACCGAAACGTCTAGATTCTAAGGCTATATCTAGGAACTTACATTATACCATGGTGCCATGGTTCATTCTATTGATTTGATATAGTTTGTTGGCTTATTTTAGTAGAATGTGCTATTTTGTTAGACTGAGACAACTGTTTTATAAAGGCCCTATTCCACATAGCGACTGTGAGGAGCAAATGAGTGCTGTCAGAGCTCGTTTGCTCCTCGTTCACCGCTATTGTATGCGGCAGCAGCGAGCGAGTGAGTGCAGGAGGGGCCCCCGGGAACTGTGGGGGGCTGCCCGAGTTATCGCTAGATCGTCCGGGCGTCCCTTGGAGAATAGTGGCGGTCTGCTGCCACTGCTCCTATTCCACGGAGCGACGGCAGCAGATCGCTGCTATCACAGTTATTTATCTTTCGACATGAAAGGCAAACGACAGCAACGATCAGCCAACATGAACAATGTCGGCTGATCGTTGCCTTCCATTCTTTGCCTATACCAATATATATATATATATATATATATATATATATATATATATATATATATAGTGGTACCTTGGTTTAAGAGCATTTTGGTTTAAGAGCTCACAGTTTTTCAAAATTGTGACTTGGTTTAAGAGCATTGCTTTGGTTTAAGAGCTCCCTGTACTGGGTGGGAGGGCAAGTGGGGGAGGGGCATGGTCTGCATAGTGGGGTCTACAGTGGGGTCTACAGCCCTGTACCTTCCAAATCATAGCAGATCAACTTTAGGCTGGGGCTTGCATCAGGGGACAGGACTGTGGAGGTAACCTATCCATAGCTGTAACACCTCTCTCCCTGGACAGAGAGTGCTGCATGTATGTGCCCACATCTGCCCTGCTCATTCCTTCATGCTCCCTGCAGTCTGTGTCAGTCCTGATTGGTCTAGGCTGAACACACCCCTTCCCCATTGCTGTCATGTTACCACACAGGCCTCTGACAGCAGCCCTGCTTCTCTATTCAAGTCGTACTACTGTTGTACTACGCTACTGCATTATGGAGATCTGAAGCTCCATCCTGTATCTACAAACTGCTGCTGTGGTATCAGGTTTATGCACTCACTATACATTATACTCCACATGCTGATTGCTATACTGGACAGTAACTTATAATATCACATATTTAGCTGTTTCTCATTGTTTCTTAATTTGTTTTAAATGTTATTCATAATATAAAATCATTATTTTTGGGGTGTGGAACCAATTGTCTGCATTTCAATGGTTTCTTATGGGAAAATTTGCTTTGGTCCCGGAACGGATTATGTTCGTAATCCAAGGCACCACTCTGTATATATATATATATATATATATATATATATATATATATATATATACAGTGGTACTTTGGTTTGAGAGAGGGGTTCAGCCATGGAACGTGGCGTCTGTCGTCGCCTCCGTCTATGTCAAAAAGGGTGAGTGCCTCTATGGACGCCTGGAAGAAATTTTGCTAAGTTACTCTGTGTCCTGAGGTTATGTTGTTGGATGAATACTGAGCTTGGACTAGCGACCTAGCTATTTTGGACACTATTCACCAGGAGCGTAACTAGAAATGGCAGGGTCCCATAGAAAGCGTTTGATTGCCCCCCTCCCTCCTCTGACTGACCACTAAGCTGTCAAGTGTAGTCAGGAGTGCTTTCAGTTAAAAAGACATTGGCAGATCCCAGGAGGTCTGCTCAGCCACCTGGTGCTGCAAATGATGACAACTCAGGGGGCCCAGTGTATTGCAGGAGCCCCCCCCTGCTATTTACCCATGGCATTTATAGGTGGATTACACTGTGTTTTGTGAGGCCAAATATTACACCACACCATTAGAACACTTGTAGAGCACATGCCTTATCAGGTCAAATATTATAGTATCAGGAGACCTACACAATATTAGGCAGATGGTTTTATTGTTATGCCTGATTAGTGCCCCAAAATTTAAACTGATGGGTTGTGGAACTGAATTTCATTTGGGAGACCTTTGTATAATCAATATAATTGTTGCTTCAGCCTCCCATTGGTAAATCATTTCTACATTCCCTAGAGTATTTCTATTAATATTCATAGCTGCCTGTAAATCCCACGTGTAAGCGCAATCTCTGCAAATTTCCCATAATATTACATCAGGACGATAGTGTCTCCAGTGCAGGAATGCATCCACGACACAATGTATTACATCACATCACTGTTACAGCTTACTCTATACATATTATGGATATATTGCATCCTACAGACATTGCTATTTCTAAGGTCATTCATTCTATTCGTTTCTCATTTATAATATGATGAAAAGACATTTGTTCAGTAACACAAATGCCCACATACTGACCCAGCTTGACCCAGAGGCCTCCGCTGTTTTACAATCCGCCATTCAGCACAATACCTCTTTGAGAATTGGAACTTAAGCTATGGTTTCAAAGAATTTTCTTTTTTAATTGCATAGTGTGCAAATGAGTTATATACTATCTGTTGACATCAACATGATCTAATTCCATTTCACGTCTACCCTCAAGGTTCCTTAAGGAAGCTTACCTTGACTTGCTCAGTCATGACTCAAGAAATGTGTAATTTAATAAGAAAATTCTAATGACGGACTTGTAATAGCTTTGTTCTCTTTTCAGGAATATAAAAGCAGCTATGCTTGCTCTTACAGGCCATTCACTAATCAAACGTGGATTAAGCTTTTCTGTCACCCAAGGCCACGCTTGAGTTTCACGGTCTTACCCTCCACTACCAGCACTATTAACCCATAACAGTCTCCCTGCATATAAGATACATAAGAATATTCAAGCCATAATTAAAATGCTTGTTAAAGTTGACAGGTGGATAATAGGGTAAGAGAATATCTAAGATACGGAAACCGTCGTCTATATGTGCAGTTCTTGCACTCAGGGCCCAGCCTACATGGCCTTCCCATCATTTCCGGAGAGTGACTAATGAAGCTTGGCAATTAGTGGCAAGTGCAATGTACACAGGGAGTAATTAAAGCTAGTAAGATGGACCGAAGAGCCCTTATTCCAAGGTACAATTACATTGTGCTGCAGATATCTATCCAGGAGTATTTAGGCCAGTTGACTTAATCACACACTGACTTGGATGCATATCCAGGTCTAAAGTTCTGTTTATTTATTATATTTTCATATATCATATTAGGGAGTTAATAAAGGCGGGGGGTCTTTATTCAGGGTTCTCATCTCTAGAATGACAGCAGTTACAAAGTGTCCCTTGTTCTAGGGAATATGTCCTTTCCTGAATCACACAGACAGCTCATTGTATTGAATAGGCACTGTGTAATGATTTGTTTTCCCTGTGGTGACACTGTAAAGAAGTCGAACACTATATTTCCTTAGAGATTAGAGCTGATTGCTGGGGGTCCCAGCAGGACTTTTATTAATATTTTAATATTAAAAAAAAAAAAAAGTTAGATATGTGCACAGCCCCTTAAAAGGTAGCCATACACAATAGATATGTGCTACTGATTTTAGACCAGCAGAACATATAAAGTGTATAGTGGTCTCTTAACTCTCCACAATAGCAGATGTTGAAGGAGAGAATAATCTTGCATCAACTGTGCAATCCTTTTGTTCTCAGGGAGATAAGCCCCCGCTTGAGTCTGGCAGCAGCTTTCCCATTAAGATCACATGTATGCTGAGCCAAATTTAAATAATAAGTGGAGTCCTACATGCAGAAAGTAATAAAGTGTATACTTATCTATTCACTGCAATGTTTTGTGAGCAGGCGGACCCTAAATGAAGATGTCACCAGTGTCTGCCCACCCAACCTGTATGAGATGTTGTCATAGTCTACAGAGTCAGTTTCAGACCAGTTGCTTTTACCATATCCTATGGGGGAGAAGCAATAGTATGAAATTAAAAAGACAGTAATCAGAAAATGACCTATTGTTTAATTTAAGTTTTTACGTTAAACATAGTTTTATTTTTATTTTTTTCTATTTTTCATGTTTTGTCTGCAATGATAAGTAGTCAGCTCCTGGAAAGTGATCTGTACAGGACTGCAGTTAAAGATGACACCAGTAGATACAGGAAACAATAGAGGAAGCTCACTGCTCAGCCTCCCTTCCCTTGTGGAATGACCTTTGCACAGGTCATAGAGGTTACAGAGCATGTACACAAATGCTTCTTGCTTTAAAAATGGGGGTAAAAAGTGTGGAGGAAACTTTGTGGTGCAACATCCTCAGATCCTAATACGTGGAGTAGTGAAGAATGTAGACGCACACGCTTACTTTGTGTGGTTGTACATGAAAAGGCACAACACTACAAAGAGGTTCAAAGGAGAGAAACATCACTGCTGCTTGTCAGGGACCATCACAGTAGCCCACAGAGATGTCAGCAAACGAATATAAACTGACTTGGATCCAGCCAGGTCAAGGAATTTCCATATGGCAGAATTAGCACAGATACCCAAACAATTAGGTGTCACTTCAACAACCGATATTGTGCAGAAGCCACTGCAAAAATACAGAGGTTGTGTTTATTAAAAAACCACAATGTGTTTCGGCCCCTTAGTGACCTGGGGTCTACTATCACTCCTTTGCATACACCCCTTCCCCACCGCTACGCTAAAGTTACAGGAATTGCATAAACTTTTCGGCAAGTGATGCTCATTTTACCGATAATCACTCACTCATTGCTCTAAAGAAAAAATCCTGGATTATGATATTTTAGCTCACTCCATTTATTACTTGTAGTTTCAAAAACTTTGAAATTCATCCCAAGCAATATGCCAGTTATAAATCCTTCTATTGTCTGACATGATGATTGTCAGTTATAAATCTTTCCTTTGTTATAGGGATGAGGCTGGTTGGTGCATCTAAAGCCATTCTGACAATCAGAAGGACATGGTCTTATAGCAGTGGGAATCAACCATTACTGGGGAGTTTTTTTCCTAGATATTTCTAGCATGTCCCACTGACCCTAGCTAAAACATTAGATAAATGTTAACCAAACTCGCCTATTTCTGCAGGACTAGCCACCCATCAAATGTGTTCTGGCCTCCTGACCGTAGAGAGATAAGGATTGGGCAGAAGTTTATCGTGTAAGAAGTCTGGCAGCTTTATCACTATTCCCTCCAATAAAAATGCAAGCACACATGTCTGAGCCAAGCATGTATATATACAGAGGGCGGGAGGTCAGGAGAGATAACTGCTGGTACTTTGGTTTATGGCTATCAGATGTGTATGGCCAGCTTTAGATGCCCTAGACACATTTTATATGTGATTGGTTCCTGTCTGTCCTAATTTTATGTCTCAGGCAGATTGATAAATTTGGGCCATAGTCCTACATGGAGGAAATGCGGTTCATAATACAAATCAGTGAACCAGCAAACTTTTCATGGTTTGCTCAACCAGCTTTAGGGTGAGTTCACATGTACAGGATCCGCAGCAGATCCACAGCAGATTTGATGCTGTGTTCAGTTATTCAGATATAATCTGCTGCGGATCCGCAGCAGAAAATCCGCTGTGGATCCGGTACGTGTGAACGTACCCTTAAAGTGATCACAGTAGAAGTACAGGGAAAAAATTGGTGAAATTTGTTCAGCGCAAATACCCCTTCTGAAACACCAGCCACGTTTCCCTGTGCTTTATCTGAATGGAAATAACTCATGGTACTGGTGTAGAATCAAGTTTAGGCTTTTATTCAATGCAACAAGTTTCAATGGGTGCAATCCCCTCTTCATCAGGCCTCATTAAGAGGGCACTGCTCCCTTGAAACGCGTTCCAGAAGGGGTGTTTGCGCCAAACAAATTCCACCAACAACTTCCTTGTACTGCTACTGTGATTGACACCAAGGATCCACCCTGGAGAATCAGAAGGTGGTAGGCCGCATCCCCTGTTGATCCAGAGTGCATATTAGAGTTGTACCTAGTTGTGTATGACCCACTCAGGTAAGTGTGCATTTGCACACACATGCATGTTCCTCCAAAGTATGTTTTGACTTGCAAAACAGCTTTAAAGTGATGTTACCCATAGTTATCAACATGTAAACTTTACTGGACGGTTTGATCAACAGTGAAAGCAATTTACCCCGTAAGGGCAGAGTGCACCAAGAGCCATCTGCAGCTTGTATCCTGAAGACACAAATGTGAGAGGCATGTTGTGCCTTACACTTGTTTTAGCTGTATGCATTATTTATTATTTTTGTTATTGACTGATTTTGGACTCAAAAAAGCAAAACACATCATAGGTACAAGTAAGGCCACCAAAACCCAGAGGATATAAATAATTTATCTTCAATCACGGTGTGTGACTCCAGGTCTGTACAAAATATTTGTTTGCTTTTTTTATTTTCTAGCTGTGTCTCATATCATGTCACTTAGGAGACCAAAGTGCTGAGGCTGTAAAGTGCTCCAATGTGTAAGTAATGTATAATCTATAGAAGAGAGCGACCGGGGAGCTGGATCTCTGCACCCATGCAAAATTCTCTTTTAATAATTCACCTTGGCGGATGTTGTTCTCTTACGTAAAGACACAGAGTAGATGGTTGCAGCTTTTATTACATGTAATTGTTGAATAAGTAACTCATTTGTAACTAATTGTGTGTTATTCCGATGCTAATAGTTCTCAGTTCTACCTTCCAATCACCGGCAGATAGCTAGAGCATCTAAGTGCATAAGAAAGGAATACAGTATGCTATCACTATATATGTGTAATGCCTATAATAGGAATCCGCCAGGCGTCTTTGTATGACAACAATGAAGTTGTCAGTGCATCCAATTACCTTTCTTAACCCCTGTCTCTGCAGATAAGCCTACTGCTCCTAGTGCCTGGGGGCATAAGAATAGCACAACATATACTGTATATTAGCCAGCAGGGGTTTTTACAGGCATGATCCTGTTTTGCGAGTGTGTCGCGCAAAAGCATCAAACACATGATTCCTGACAGTGTCAGCTGAACATCACACTTAAAGTCTATATACCTGTACAGACAAGAATGCTAGGAGTCTGGAGATAAATTCTCTGATGTTTTTTCTGTCTCTGCTCAAAATTGCTCTGAAAATTCCTTATCTTGACCTAAAGGCATTGTGGAAGAGTCCTTGTAATTGGCTCTAATTCAAAGCATTATTTAAAACTTAAAAACAATGCAATTAAAAAAAAAAAAGTCTGTAAAAACTAGGCGACAGAAAATCTCATGAAAATAACCCTTTCTCCGTTGTATCTGCCCTGTAAAATAAACCATATTTTATAGAAAGGATACAAAATTATATATATATATATATATATATATATATATATATATATATATATATATTTATATTTATTTTTTTATATTTTTTTTTTATCAGGATCAAAGAACAAAATCCATATAGTCTGGAGGAAAAAGGGCACATGATCAAAGCCTTTAAAAATGTTAAAGGGATTGGTGGGGGGTTATATAAAAATGGTCTATAAATTTGTGTAATATCTATGGATATCTGGAATTTGTTAAATAGTGCATGTATAGCTATATAGATATATGTCTGTAGATTTATTATCTTGTTAAATAAAGACTATTTTAAAATGAAAAAACATGCCTGGGATAAACATACATGTATTCTAAGATGAAAGTGAAGAAAATAATGTGAGGGCGGAGTGGATGGACCAGGTGGTCTTTTTCTGCCAACAACCTTTTATGTTTCGAGCCCTATGTAAAAAACCAGGGCCAGAAAACATTAGGGGCAGAAAACATCAGCATTCATGAGATTCTACTTTGTATGAAGTATGGTAAGAATGTTTTATTAATGCTGCTTACATAGAACACAAAGTATAACACTGTAGTGTTCCATGGGATCATACTACAAATGGCTTTAATAGGATGAGGGGGAAAACATATAGTGATGGAAAAACAAGTCTGAAAAGACACTATAGGAGACATTAAGGTCGTGTTCAGACTACGGAATCCACACGGATAACATACTGCAGATTACGCCACTCGCTTCCACTTGACTCTCCGCCCGTGTCATAGACTCCATTCCATGCTTGGGCAGATTCCACCATCCGCCCAAAGAATTGACATGTCCGATGTTATCTATGCGGATTCCATACACTTAACGCGCTATTACTATTGAGTCTAAAATGTCCAATTTTTCTGTATTCGCCTGTTTTTACCCAACCGCATAGGATTACTTTAACAAATTATTCATAAATTTGTGAATAGAATATTCGCACAATATTCACAGAATATTCACAAAACATTGCTCAAGCATATTCACTACTGACCAGACGTAAGCCTGCAGCTAAAAAATAATTTACCCATTGAATACTGTTTCATAAATAGAACATAGATCAAACTGCCTATACTAACTGTATCATGGAAGAGACAGAGGTGACAGTTTTTGTGGCTTTTTTTTTCCCAGGCCAACAAAAAATAAAAAAAATAAAAAGTTGTGTCTGTGCGTAGCCTCATACTTCTCCTTTGTGATGGATCCACTTCTTATTTGGCTCAAAAACACCTGAATTTAAAACGGCAGGGGCATTTTTCCAAAAAAAGCAGTGTGCGTGTGTGTGTGTGTGTGTGTGTGTGTGTGTGTAACCAACCTGATAATGGATGTTTTATATTTCTTGCAGTCAGCTGTGATTTTAAGCAGAATAGAAGCTGGTCACAGTGTTTTCTGACTGAATTACTATCAAGAAGACAAAATCCTCTTTACTAAGTGCATGGGGAGTGAATAGATGGAACCCTGGATAGTATAACAGTTGGCAGCCCTTGGCTGTGAGAGGACAAGGCCCCATAGACATTGGCGCATCTTGCTGAATTTCAGGATCAGCCAACAGAAATGTAATGTCTTTGGCCAGCCTTATGCAACATTAGTTAGAAAACCAGTCATCATTTCTGGCTGTCCCTCCCATGACATTGCTTTCCTGCAAGTTGACACAGCTTGTGCCAGTAAAACTTACTATATTCCAGAATGTTATCCTAGCATAAACAGTATGATACAGGCAGCATTCAATACATTTATTGGTCATTATTATAGCTATTACACTATTAGGCTGGGTTCACACTACGTATATTTGAGGCTGTATGTTTGAGGCTGTATAGCAACCAAAACCAGGAGTGGATTGAAAACACAGAAAGGCTCTGTTCACATAATGTTGTAATTGAGTGGATGGCCATCATTTAATGGCAAATATTTGCTGTTATTTTAAAACAACGGCTGTGGTATTGAAATAATGGCCGTTATTTACTGTTATATGGTGGCCATCCACTCAATTTCAATATTGTGTGAACAGATCCTTTCTGTGTTTTCAATCCACTCCTGGTTTTGGTTGCTATGAGGACCTGACATGAGGACCAAATACAGCCTCAAATATACATAGTGTGAACCCAGCCTTATAGTTACCTTGTTTCCAGGCTATTCATTTCTGCAGACTACATGCAGATGACTTAGACACTTTAGAACAGATGTGCTGCACCCCATGCCTATGACACCTCTTAATGCAGGGGTATGTTGACTTCTTTGTATGCCTTTATCCCAGAATCCTCCAGGGACAGAAGTGTGCACTAATTAGAGTAAAGTGAGATATACGGAGGTGGGGGGGACGGAAGCTAAGAGGAATGCAGAATGCAATTGATAGCTTTTTTATTGTGGTGGACAAAAACATTCCCACTTTGTGTCTGGCCTAGCCAGATGGCACTACCTCATGCTGGTAAACAAATATACCTTCAGAGGCAGACAGCATTCATGGACATCTTAATTATAGCTTTCTTATGAACCACTTAAGGGTTAACATTACCAAGATTAAAATCCATGTAAGTGCTGGGTTCTCAGCAGGACATCTGGATCACATATTGAACCAATATAGAAGGAAGCTGCCTAGGTGTGCTAAAAGGTAACCCCAAATATACATTTCTCAGTGCCATGTACGTGATATTTCTTTGAATGTCAGAATTGACTCAAAATCTCAAGAAATTATTAATTTGATCACTTACCAATAAGTCTATGGCTCTGCTTACATGTTAGTAACAAAAGGCGAAACCCTTTGCAGAGTCATTTGCACAGACACCTTCAGCAACTGACCAACCATAGTGGGTCCATTGGGTTTGATATGGAAAATTCTGCAGTAAGAATTATTTCTGGCTTTCAAAATGAAATGTTTTTACAGAAAAGTTAGCACTGCCTGTTAAAGTAACCTCTGATGCCTACATTTTTTTATTTTTTTTTTTCCATATTATTTATAATGCTCTATTCCATAAATCATCTTTATTCATTTTAATAGGATCAGTTCCATAGCAAGCACAAGAATTATGCTCAATAAAGGGTACCTATGAAGCTGAACTCTCACCCATTCTTCCCATCGGCATGGAGAAATGCAGGTCCTATTATTAGAGATAGGTTCATGCAAAGAACTCTATAGGAGTCATATGGCACAATAGCCAACCAATAGCCGATGGTGGACCCCTTTCTGCACCCAAGAACGGGCAGGAGTTCAACTTTGCAAGAAGCCATCAAGGTGAATGGGTCCATTACAGCATATCTTCAGTGTATGAATATACCACAATGCAGAATGTATATTGCTATTTGTATATGGATACTACTTGTCAGGATGGGACTCAAGACAGAGTGAAGCCCTATAACTTGAAACTGCCAAACTGTCCCTGCCTTTTAGAGTTGTCGGCTCCTTAGCAGGCCGGCCCCAACCTGAAGACTGGAAACTACTCTGGATAAGGTGCCACACAAAGACAGACAAGACAATATTAGCACAATAAGGCAGGGTCGGTCACTAACGGTCGTTGCAGTACAAGATGAGAACACAGGAGAATAGTCAGGGAGTCAAAACCAGGAATCGGTATACCAAGGAAATTAACAAAATCAAGATACAGTAGCTAGCTTAGGCACACACTAGGAGGCTCTATAGCAGGCAATGAGTGACAGGAATGGGCAGATACTTAAGGGAGCTGAGGTCTCGGCCCAAGAACTTGATTGGTGCAGGGACTCCAGCCCGCCCACCTGACCTAGAGCCAACTGGCAGCTTCACCAGAAGAGCCGAGCATGCTGGTTGGCGCTGGCTCCTGACACTACTACTTTTAAAATATTAAAAAGCCAACTGATCTATCAATATTGTTTACTGTTTAGTTAGAAGCGTCTAGCTTTCTGGTGTATTTAGTTTCACAATATCCATGTCTTTCTGTCCTTTTTCAGTACAGGTTATGTTTTACCACAATGTATTTCCAAACAATAAGACCAAGTGATTAGATTGTTTGGGTTTTCAGCACTGTGCTAATTTTACACACTGTCAGAAATCAGACAAGTACTACTGACAGTGTTTGTCTGGCTAAACCACTGAAATTGTTATTCATGACCCAAGGGCACTTTGGAAAAAGAAAACATGTCAGGAGTAGAGCCCCACCTGCAGCACAGCAAACATTGCATATTTTACCTTAAATTCTAATTGTAAGGATAACTACATATAATACAAGGATGCTACCTTAAAAAAAGAACTGTGTCATCAATTTTAATTAGATCTAGTACATTCGAAAACACTGGCCCATATTTACTAAATCTAATTCTTAGTTAGTGTAAACTAAGAATGAACCACATTTACTGCAGTGCATCAAGCTCTGATGATGATAATAATAATAATAATAATAATTATTATTATTAACAACAACAGATTCTGCAGCGCTTTTTTAAATATATAAGTACAAAACAGGTAATATTTATAATACATTATACAATAAATAAATGAAATAAAATAGAATAAAAATGATACAAACTGTTAGAGACCTGCTCACGAGAGCTTACAGACTAGATGGAGGTGAGACAAGAGACAGTAAGTGCTTTATTTTGCCAATGTTCCAGTCATTGTACATAGTCGCAAAGCATCTCTAGGTGATTCCCAAAGTGCCTGTGTTGATAAATCTATAATCTAAGGGGTCATTCACGCGTTTAAGTCTGTCTGTAGCGACAGACCCATAACTATGGACAGTCCTACAGACAGATGTGTTCACACGTCCACAGACCCAGCCTATTGTTCCATGACGCAACTGTGGTTCTGCCCTAGGACCTGCCCGTTTATTTTACAGCACAGATCTTGTCCCTGTAACACGTATAGACATGTAAACTGGGTTATTTAAACTAATGGTTCCACTGTGCTGTACACAATTGCAGATAGCCTACAGAACGTGTGAATTGAGCTTTAGTTTAGACCTACTATTAGTTGTTTTAAAGTACACTATAGCTATTCAGCAGAGCTGCAGCTCCAGCCTATACAAGAAGAATGAGATTGGAAGCAGAGGGCTCTGTTGCTTTGTGGCTGGGTTACAGCACTGGATCTCCCATCAAAGTGAATACACACATTTGATAAGTAATATTAAGCTCGCTGTATACTTCGTCAGAATGGTATACCATTGTATACTACAGAATAAAGTGTCGGTCCATTTCCAAGTGTATGTTTTGAAAGGCACTTTTGAACATATACTAAGATGGACTAAATACAGTCTCTAGAAGCCTTCAATGGACCTGTCACAGGTATGCCCATAGGTTTGCTGGTTTGCCCATAGGGCCCATTCACACTAAACAAAACAAGTGGAAAATCCTAGCAGAACCCATGCTGCGGACTCTGTTAAAAATCCCACCTGCCTCACAGTCTCAATGTGATGCCTTGTGCGCCTTCGCTCTCTGTTGGTTGCATGCCAACGGCTGCATGAGGTGAGAGTTACCCATGTTAGTTCTCTCACCCATTACTTATTGATCCTCGATATGGAGCACTTCCTAACTTTCTTTATCTTGAGCAGAGAGTGGTAGAGAGAGGAGGCACGCAAGACATTAATTGAGAAAGTGAGGCAGACTGGATTCCAAGTGGATTCCACGGTGCGGGTTCCGCTCGTAATTTCCGCCCTGTTTTCTCAGTAAAAACTTACCCTTACATTTACAATGGACATTGCCACCTAGGGTATGTCTGTCAGGTCATTCTGATATAAATGTTTATCAGATCCTTGCGAGCAACTTTTAAACACAGATTCTTCATTGAAGGTTTTAAAAGTTGTTTCACGTAGAGGGCCCAGAGTTTAGACTCACTGATGACTTCTTCTCTCATATACAAACACTGAATACATATCTCTGCATGCTCTACAGAACTACCCATGTTACCTACGATAACCTTTAAAGAAAGAAATAAAAGACTTGCTGACAGAATGCAGTGGCAAAACTTGGAGATGTGATTTTATATCTACTATAAATTTATTAAAATACAATATTCTGCCTAGCCCAGGACAATGGAGTTGAAGAAGAAAGATGTTATCGGTGGATGATGGAAAACCTGTCACAAAAGATATTGCACTCCCAAAAATCTTTTCTTCAATTTTGCTTGATTAAAAATCCTTCCATCTCTCAGGGGAGCTTATGAAGAGAAAACAAAGGTTGACAAAGGTATTGCAGGATTCTGCTTGTTCATACCCTGAGGTCACACATAAAGAATCCACAACAAATGCCTCCGCAGTAATGATAATAGTTCATCCTGACCCATGTTTGTTGACAAACACTGAATAACATGGCTTAGAGAAATGCGCAGAAGTCTTTCTAAAGAAAGCAAAATAAGGGCCTGTTTTCTGATGTTTACAGAGAAGAAACAATCTATTTGGAATAGAAGAAAAAATAACATGATTGAATAGATTTACATAGACGGACAGGTCCCTGGAGACATGGCTGCCTCTGCGATTCTACAGTAGGGTCGGAGAGCTCATGTACAAATAGGGCTACGCTCACATCATCATTGTGTATTCCATGGCATGGAGAGATTGACAAAATGTCAAACATGGGGTGTTAACATATCTGTGCATAGACAGACAAAGACCCTGTTGATTTCAATGCCTCAAACATATTCAGCCAGTGTCTACATTCAGGTTTTTTTCTTTTTTAAATATATATAAGTTTTGTCTTGGACTCTATTTATCTGCTATAAATAGTGTCCATAGTGTAGTTACTAGCTAATCGGGGAATAAATACAACCTGTGTTATTTGCCCATAGCAATCAATCACAGCTATCATTGGTTGCTGTGGACATATCACAGATTTTTTTCTTCATTTTTAGTTATTCTCCCCAATGGGATCGGTTCCTGTCCATACACGGATTTGTCAGCACTCCATTTTGAACTTTGCTGATGTATCTGTGCCATGAAGGGCACACACGTTCTCTATATGAGCTCTTACAGAGTATTGTATGTGTTGCTACATGGTGCCCCACTGTGTTAGTATTACTTTATACATACGACAGGACATGGCTGAACGCTGTCAGATTCTAAAGCTGACCATACTCAGTAGACACTTGTTGGCTGACTTTGGTGAGACTGGCCAACTATAAAATGTGAATTTGTTCCTCCTTACTGTCCAGAAGTTTCAGGAGAAAAGAATTGGGCATGTTGGATCTTACTTGAATTACTATTTTGATCCCAACCAGGAGTATCTAGCAGCAGCTTTTGCTGCTCTCTACACTTAGGCTGCAAGCTGAGATGCATTAGTAGGGGCATATTGGGAGAGTCAACAGTATCTGAATCGTATGTAAGCCCTAGTCATGTATTGTATGTCTTTTTCTTCCAATGCCTAAAAGTATTACATGATTATCTTTATTTGGAGGACCTGTCACCCCCGGTGCAGGGGTGGCAGGCTCCCAACCCCCCGTTGCCGGGGTGACAGGCTCCCGACTTGATCGTGGCGGGTCCCGCTTCTTTGACCAGTCCCGGGAGGGAGATATCCCCGTGGGAAGGCCAGCGCGCGTGGCCGCTGAGATGAGTCCGACGCCCCGTTCATTCTCTATGAGAGTCGGACTCATCTCAGCGGCGCGATCAAGTAAGTATGAAGGGCTCTAGCGGGGGGTCGACAGGTCCTCTTTTGCTAAATACATTTCGCATTTATGGGAACCATTGTACGGGTAAATGTAATCATCATTTTCTTCAGTGAGATAGCAACAATATATTTTTTAGCATGTTGCCATATAGAGGAGCACATACAGATGATATAAAACATTACACAGTAATAAAAGATTCAGTAGTGCAAAGGAAAGGGCCCTGCTCACAAGAGCTTACAATCCAAGAGGAAATATGGCTGACACAAGAGGGAAAAGTGCTCGCTTTGCACAATGATTATATATATATATATATATATATAAACCTAGTCATCATAAGGCTGGGTTCACACACTGTATACTTCAGGCAGTATTTGGTCCTCAAGTCAGGTCCTCATAGCAACCAAAACCAGGAGTGGATTGAAAACACAGAAAGGCTCTGTTCACACAATGTTGTAATTGAGTGGATGGCCGTCATATAACGGTAAATAACTGCCATCATTTCAATATAACAGCCGTTGTTTTAAAATAACAGCAAAAATTTGCCATTAAATGACGGCCATCCACTCAATTACAACATTTTGTGAACATAGCCTTTCTGTGTTTTCAATCCACTCCTGGTTTTGGTTGCTATACAGCCTCACAAATACAGCCTCAAATATACATAGTGTGAACCCAGCCTAAATGTGCATGACTCACCCAGCCAGTATCTGTATGTACAGATGTGCATGGATGAGTCCCAGAGTGTATGGAGTGTGAAGTATACTGTTAAAAAATAAAAGTAAACTGTTGCGCTGAGTGGAAAATTCTAATTTCCTTCTGACTTCTTCAGTGTATTTGAGAAAAATCACATTTCCTCCCATATACCTACACAACAGCTTACATGAATCCCTTCTATTGTTCAAAAGTTACTAGAGAGCCCCAAAGCCATTGTCTCCTGTGCTCCACCCCTCCATCCCTGTGAATGGCCTCTTGCTGAGTTCTTTAATAAGTTTACAATACAGCTTAATGTTGTGTTGAGAAAGGCTGCTGCTCACCTCTAGTAATTACTTTCTCCTATTGAACACTACATACAGCATCTGAGAATGAAGTACTTTTCTACAATCCATCAATTGGAATATACGAATTAAAGAGTAATTAAAACTTAATGTTTTAGAATAAAATCAATGGAAAGTCACAGTAAAGAAAAGTTCTCACTGTTTTGGATTATTCAGCACAGAAGATCACATTGCTGGTGCATCGCTAAGCATTTTTCATTGTGGTGGCACTGCATAACTAATTTATAAGTATAAGGACAAATATAAGGTTTTGAGATATACAAAAATCTCCATAACTTTAAGGCAACATACTTTTTAATTAATCACAACTGTTGTTGCAATTTGCAACAATGGCCGTGATTAATTTAAAAAATACTTTCAATTGAAAATGAATGGGATCCCGGCTGGAGTGTATACACATAGACTCCTGCTGGGATCCCTAGCAGCCGCAGAGATAACTGACGTGTCAGTTTTTGCAGCCCCTATTCATTGAATAGCAGCCGCACAGAACTGTCAGTTCACACAATGGAAAGAGCGGCTCCGGGCGCACTCTTCATTGTGTGCTATGGTGATTTGGGATGCGGGCGCACATGGATGCTCTGGCATTACAATTTACCAAAAGAAGTTTATGAGGGATAAACTTCAATGACACCAGGTGTTCTGTGACACGACCGGTGTCTTACGATGTGTGAAACCGACCTAAAGGGGTAATACAGTATTAGGAAAACAAGGCCGCTTTCTTCCAGAAACGGCACTTGTCTCCAGGTTGTGTGTGGTTCTGCAGTTATGTGCCATTCGCTTTGACAGAAATGAGTTGTGAAACCCACACTCAAACTGGAGGCAAGAGCTGTTCTGTTTCTGGAAGAAAACTGCAATGTTTTCCTAAGCCTGGATAACCCCTTTAAAAACATGCCTGTTTCCTTTCAGAAAAACAATCTCCCTAGATCTGAGGCTTTGTCTGATATTGTAGCTTAGCTTCTTTTAAAAGGATTGTGCAATACCAGATCTAGTCTTTGCAAAAGTGTGGCACTAGCTCTGGCAAATATATTGTAATATTTATTCTTCAGGGACTTAACTACTATTGTAGCAACCATAGCAGCTGCTATGGGGCCCACTGCATCCGGGGCCCAGTGGTCCACTCCTGCTATACTCTGGGCCCCTGGAGCTGTCATCATTTGCAGCACCAGGTGGCCTCCTGGGCCTCCAGGGTTCTGCAAATGTTCCTTTAATTACAGGCACACCTGAAGAGCACTTGCAGCTATGCAGTTATCGCTAGATGTGACAGCTTAGTGGTCAGTTTGGAGAGTGGCCCAATCTAAAGTTTGCTATGGGGCCCAGCCACTTCTAGGTATGCCCATATCAATCTTATAGAACCCCTTTAAACTGAAACCTATTCAATGGTGCTCAACAGGTTTCCACTGCTTTCCTTCTATAATTTCTGTTCCTAAACAATGGTACAGTCCCATTGCAGTACATGTTGTACCTATAGCCTCCTATTCAGCATCTGTTTTGACTGAGATTGTCAGGGTGCCTCAGGTTGTAAGATTGTGTAAAGGAAGAAAGTCATCAACATGTTACCTCAGTTAGCTATAGCTTCTAATGTATGTAGTGCTACAACATATAACTGGAATGTGATGACACATTAAATAACTTACCACCAGTCTCAGTATTGTTTCAGTTTCGGGTCGTCTTCCTATGGAAGGGTTCAGTATTGCTTAGTGTTTACTCTTTGTGCATGAGAAATGAGTCAGGCTATAGTAATTCCTGTGACAGTCATAGCTTCTCGTAACTAGCAGAATATAACTATCTACATGTACTACAGAGGTGGTCACCATAATCACTAGACGACTCTTCTTTAGTGTTTGCGTAGTTGTCCTCTGGGTGCTCTTCTCCAGAATATTACACCAAACAATTATCGCCTGTACTTGGCCGATTACCGGCTGTTCCAGACGATAATTGTTTGGTGTAATACCTCATGCTAAAAGATCACGATCGGCCAACATGCATGATGTCAGCTGATCGTGGACTTTTTAGCATGTAGAAAAATCACGATAGCGAGGGTCTGTTCTCGTTGTCCGTGGTATAGAAGTGGCGATAGCAGACTCTCTTCAATGAGCAGCCTGGAGGACCTAAGGATTGTCCAGGCAGCCCCACCCCCCTTTCCCCTGCAGCTCCCAGCAGCCCTCCCGCTCCTCCTGCCTAATGTCTGTGTGTGTGTAATAGCATAGGCAGCGAGCAGGTTAAGAGTAAGGAAGCGAGGGTTGAACTACTATACTAGCGATGGACATACAATATGTGCAGTCAGTATAGCAGCAAAGGGCCCAGAAAGTCATGGGACCCACTACAATAGCAACACAGCTTTCTACCACTGAAATGCATGTCAAAAAACAGCAATGGACTCATATATACTTTTTTTTTTTGCACAAAAGCCCTCTACTATCTGTCCACCCATGCTTTAAGGGCCTTTTACATGTGTCAATTGCATGGTTGGGCTGCACAAAAAATTGCTGGATCGTTCATGTAATGTGCAGTCAATGAGGATTTTATTGGCACACAAAAGATGTGTTCAACAGACAAGCAAGCTTTTAGTCATTTGTCAGCTAATCAATGGCCATTTTACACATCCCAGTTATTGGGAACTAGCTATCCTATAGATGCTCAGTCACCCAATAATCAGTCTGTGTAAGAGGGCCTAAATACAGATGTGATAAATGAGCTGACAGCTCTTCCTTAATAAGGAAGTCTGAGAAATCACCATTAGTGGTACTAACATAGAAACATAGAAGACTGTCGGCTGAAAAAGACCACTGGGTCCATCTAGTCTGCCCTTTTACTATTTCCCTTTTTATTATCTTAGGATAGATATATGTTTATCTCATGCAGGTTTACAATGTATTTTTGTAGGTTTACCAACCACATCAGCTAGAACTGTGTTCCTAGCATCCACTACTCTTTCAATAAAATAATATTTTCTCATATTGCTTATTACCTCAGATTGTGTGTCCTCTTGTTCTTGTGTTCAGTTTCTTATATAAAAACACTTCCCTCCTGAACCTTATTTAGCCCTTTAACATATTTCTATGTTCTAATAATAATCCATGAACCCATCACAAGGCAGCCATGCTTTCTTTTTAAATGATTATACACCCTGACCTAAATAAAAGAAAGCAACAAGGTTCTCATCTATAACAATCCTGCGACAATCAAACAAAACGTAACTGTGTGTAACCTGGAAGTCTGCCCCATATTTACTTTACACTCACTCTCAGCTCCGTAACACTGACTTGGGAGAAACAAATAGGCTTTTGGTGACTTCAAAGGGATTAACATGACATTCATCAAGTAGTGCATAGTGTTAGTAATTCTATTAAACAGCAGCCTCACCCCCTGCTCTGCCAGTGCTCACGCAAGGGAATGTTCTGCTCCTCCCATACATTAGAAAAGTTACAAATACCCAATACAACAGTAGTCCGCGACTTATAGCCCCCAGCTGCAGCTGACTACATTTCCTTGGTTAGATAGCAGGTATCTCACATACAATAGAAAATAGAAACATGAGTCACCCTATTAATGTTCCGTATTTTCCTGCATATAAGACGACTTTTTAACCCCGAAAAATCTTCTCAGAAGTAGGGGGTCGTCTTATACGCTGAGTATGGTTGGGGAGCTCTGTCATTCTCCCGAAGCTCTCCAGGCAGTCGAGCGTCTCCGAGCTTCTCCAATGAGATGTTCGGCTGCTGGAAGAGCTTCGGGGACCTCTGGTTCAGGCAGTGCCTGCGTCAGAAACATGGCGGGAGACAAGCGGCTGTTGGGAACGAGTGACAGGTGAGTTGATTTTTTTTTTTGTTTTTCGACTTCAATTAACCCCTACCTGACCACAGCAGAGTTCCAACTAGGAAATCCTGCTGCAGTCAGGCAGGGGTTAACATTTTCTGGCAAATAAGGTAAAATCCTGTAAATGTTCTGAGAGGTCAAGGTTCGTCTTATACACCCAGTCATCTTATATTTAAGCTAACTACAACTTTAGTCACATTTTGCCCTATGCTGAAACCTCTCAGTTCTTTGCAAAACCAGAAATAAATCCCATTTGGCATAATGGGCAGTCATCCGCTTGAGACCTGAGCTACACTGCTGAGTAGATCCATTCTTTGTGCAGATTGCATTATGAACCATTAATTCTTGAAAGCACTGCCATTTGCTGGTGACTGCATTATGATGTGTAATTCGTAATCAATATTCAGCAGGACAAAATGTGCAATAAATTAAGGTTAAATTGGATGAATGTTCTAAGAGCGTGAATGTATCATTGTTGATCATGATGAGTCAACGTACGCTGGAAATGCGGTCTGTGATTAAACTATATAGATATATTTAGCATAAAGGCAACAGGGGGGTGTTACTTATATAAAAAAAAAGTGACACAATATCCATTCATCTTGGTTTGTAAAGTCATTTATGATATCCGCTATACCATGAAAGACAGTAGAAGACTAAGTGATGGAAGTAAGATGGCAATGAGATTACCCCAGAATGGCTCTAGTAATTGGAAAAATGATTGACTTGGATTGATGTGGCATAAACTGTGTGAGTTCTGATCGAGCTTAGATGTTTTTACTAAGAAGAGCTATACCTTTTCCTAAGCCTGTTTTTATAGTCCTCTGTCATTTACTGAAGGGATAAATGGGAATTCCTTATTGAGTGGACCCTGTTTCCATAGTCTTTTAAAAAGATCATTCATGTCAGCCATCGTTTTCTCAGCTCCCGTCATACAATTCAATGAGCTGTATGGGGCTTCTGAGATTTCTGTGTATAGAGCTAAAGAAACGACTAAATCATGTCAGGCGTCTTGGACTCCGACTGCCCTGGTATCTCTGCTAGAGGCAGCGCCCATCCATTGTTCAGTAATTGAGTTCTAGGAGTACAAAGCAGAATCACTAGTCTCCACTCTGAATCGTGGGTCGCACAAAAGCATTGAAAATGTCAGGGTTACTTTCAGATCAACAGTGCACATCTGGTGAACTTGAAGGGTCATATAGATAGAAATATTTATAATCCACAAAACAAGATATAAATTCACGATAGGAATATTTACATGGATGGCAAATTAAAGTAAATTAAAGTGTTGGAAATAAACTGTTGTCTTGAAAGTATCTTAAAAATCACTTAAAATGGCCTGTCCTATAAAGCTGCTTTTTTTAACTTTACATGAGCTATTTGTGTACCATTAGCTATTTGTCTTTTTTTCTTCCTTTATTACACCTCCCATAGGTGTTATAAGGTGTCATGTTAGAACAGCAATCTGTCTAGAAATGCATAAATAAGGAGCAGGGGCTATAATTATACACAGCTAAGTAGCTTTATCATCTGACTCAAGGTTCTACTTTACTGTGTACTAAAGCACCAAAAAATTGCTAAAATATGCATTTTTATTGGATCTTTATTCAAATTATTGTTGATATAAAGTATACAGGGCCAATGTGTTTTGAGCATGACTGCTCTGATTCCTGGTTACTAATAGAATATTTCCATCAACATTAAAAACAAGAGCCAACCAATATATCATTTTCAAGTCATATGACCAAACACTGAAAAACATGGTAAGGAGCCTAATTCGAAACCCATATTTTGTAACAATCAACCCATATCTAATATATACAATAAAAGTATGTCACACCCGTACATAGACATTATTCATGTATTTGAAATTCGGTATATTTAGGCCCAGAAGTATGCATAAATTTGCATTAAAGAAAAAAATTCTGAATATATCACTGTATTACAAGAATCTCCACCATGATCTTGCTGGCATGCTTGTTCAATACCATTGAGTGATCTTTTTGCCTTTGTGGTAAAGAAGGAAGTGTTTCTGACACAGGAGAATTAGGGTGACCTAAAGTAGACTGGGAAACATATTCTGCCACGCCACATTTCAGTTTTATAGTTATTCTCCTAATATATTTTATATTGCATAACATGCATTCAAGAATGTATACCACATATAGTAACATAGTTAACAAGGTTGAAAGAAGACAAGAGTCCATCAGGTTCAACCTAGAGAAACCCTACTGTGTTAATCCAGAGGAAGGCAAAATGTACATATGTACTTTCACAGAATATGGAGGTAGGTATGTCAAAACTGGGGGAGCCATCACTGTTGTTGGATACTTTGGTTTTTAAGTAATATTGACATACTTGGTAAATATATAAGCCACATATCTGATCTCTATGTTGAACAGGCATTTCCAGGCCGCATAGCACATCAACAAAAGTAGTAAAAAAAGAGGGCTGTATTATTGACTAAGCGCTTAGGAAACTGGCAGCAGTGGGGGAATGGCCCGGGTAAGAATACAGCTTTGTTATTTGCAATGCAGCCCGAGCAACATTGGGGCCAGAGCAAAAAACAGCTCCTGCATAGACAACATCTTTAAACTCTGTATTCAGGAATATAACTGCTGTGTTTGGGTTTGCCATTGTTTTGTTTGCTATGTTACATAGATAAAGGTGGATTCATGTTAAAGGGGTATTCCTCCCAAGAGCTAAAAAATATGTAATGCTCCCAAACCTATCTGGCCTTACTCACCAAGTCCCCCTGAGTATTTTGAGATGTCTCCCATCTTTCTAGCTGCTGCCGTTCCTGATTTACAACTTTTTCTAAAACATGGTCTATATCCAAGATAGGAAACTACATTTCCCATCATGCAATGCTTCTGCCTGATGATGGTGAAGTAGCAGAGCTGAGACAATGAAGGAGATGATGACAGTGTAGCAGAGCTGAGTTGGCGGTGATGGTGTAGCAGAGCTGAAATGGCTGTGTCGGTGTAGCAAAACTGAGTTGGAAGTGACGGTGTAGCAGAGCTGAGTTGGCGGGGACACCGATGTAGCAGAGCTGAGTTGGCGGGGACGCCGGTTTAGCAGAGCTGAGTTGGCGGGGACGCTGGTGAAGCAGAGCTGAGTTGGCGGGGATGCCGATGTAGCAGAGCTGAGTTGGCGTCCCCGCCGGTGTAGCAGAGCTGAGTTGGCGTCCCCGCCGGTGTAGCAGAGCTGAGTTAGTGGGGACGCCGATGTAGCAGAGCTAAGTTGGCGGGGACGCCGGTGTAGCAGAGCTAAGTTGGCGGGGACGCCGGTGTAGCAGAGCTGAGTTGGCGGGGACGCCGGTGTAGCAGAGCCGAGTTGGCGGGGACGCCGGTGTAGTAGAGCCGAGTTGGCGGGGACGCCGATGTAGCAGTGCTGAGTTGGCGGGGACGCCGGTGTAGTAGTGCTGAGTTGGCGGGGACGGCCGTGTAGCAGAGCTGAGTTGGCGGGGACGGAGGTGTAGCAGAGCTGAGTTGGGGATGCCGGTGTAGCAGAGCTGAGTTGGCGGTGATGCGGGCGATTACGAGGGGCGGAGCTTGTCGCGGGGGGGGGCAGAGCTTGATGGCGGGGGCCGGAGCTAGTCACGGTTGATGTCGGGGGGCAGAGCTTGCTGTGGGCGATCGCGGGGAGCGGAGCTTGCCATGTCAGGGAGGGGCCGCGGGTGAGTGCGGAGGCTATGCTGCGGGTGATGGGGGGGGGCTGTGTGCTGTGGGTGAGTGCTGCCGGGAGGCTCTAGACACAGGGGGTGACCTCTGGGCTGGGGGTGACCGGGTGGCTGCTGTTAGAGAGGGATGCAGTCACAGCTGCGCTGATCACTGTCTCCCTCTGTAACAGCAGCCACCGCATCAGTGTTCTCAGTCACTTCACTGTGCTGGGACTGAGGACACGTGATGCCGACACGGAGGGTGGGGGCCAGGAGCAGGGAGCGTGTCGGTGTGGACTGAGGTCTGATGATTCTATGCAATCCCTGGGGGTGAATGCAGCTGGATAACAGCAAAACTGTGCAGAATCCGTAATAACTTTATATTGGAAAGATGGAAAGCTACGGGTGGGCAGCGTATTAATGCAAAAATAATTTTGGGGGGAATACCCCTTTAAGAGACTAGGGTTTAAACGTAGCAACCTTACCATTTTTTATAGCAAGCTTAGTCATGTAACTGGAACTGAAATTATGTTGTATTTATTGGCTCTTCTTTTTAACATGCATAAGAACGTACTCTAGTAAACATGTTAGAAGCAGTCGTGCTTGAAATACTTTTGTTCTGTATACTTTATAACAACAATTATTTGACTGTTCCAAGATGTAAATTTTAACTACTTTTTGCAGAGCTAAAAAATAACATAAAGAGGTCCGGACATTTCCCAACCCTCACAAGACTCACCGGTGATCAAGAAAAAAAGCAGACAGGTAGGCTGATACAATAAATGGATTCTATATTTTTTGCTTGGTATTTTAACCTGAGATACTCTTTTGCTTATAGTTACTAGGTTAATGTACCATCAGGTACATCGCTTAAAGATTTTTACATCAATAGACTGCCACTGGTGCAGAGATCCGGGTGCCGCGGTCCTTTTATTTTAACCCGTCTGGCTCCCGTGCACGGCACCAGTCTATTCCTGGGCACTGGCTTGGCATGAAGCACTAAAGGTGGGCCTGCCTGCCCCCACTGTAATGTTCTGCCCTCTCCTCTGTGATGAGGCTCCATTAGAATCAATGAAGCCGCCTCACAGAGGGGAGGGCAGTTTTGTTACGCTGGGGATGGGCAGGCTCGCCTCCAGTGCATCAAGCCAGGCCGGTGCCCAGGAATAGACTGAGTCTGTGTGCGGTGACCGGGACAGGTTAAAAAAGGACCGTGGCATCGGCATCCCATGACATGACAGTTATTACTTCACTCTAGATATCAAGCGCAAAACATTATCATGTAGATTTTTTACCCACAAAAAGAAGTAGGCCATGGGTTGGTGCTAAGAGTTGCTTCTTGCGGTTTTATCTACTGTCCTCATAATGATTTTTGATGGTAACTCAGGGTAGAGATGTGGTAGGCACTGTACTACATTCTTGGACCTGGGATACAGCCAGCATAGGAATGAACTGATGCCTTGCTACGTAAGGGAAGTGGTGCTGCATCCCTGAAACAGTTCTAAGATTTAGTTCAGAGTTCACTCGGGATCCGGTACAAAGGCTGTATTGCCAACTTGGATGCTGAGAAATGTTCACAATTATTCACAAGTTAAGAATGTTTTCACCATGGTGACAGAATAGTAAGGGGTAATGGTTATAGCTTTTGTGCACATGCTTTTTATTCATACATATATCATGTGGTTATACAGTAGGAAGCTTTCAAAAGTTAAGTTATTGTATATAATTTGTTTATCTAGTAATTTAATAATGAGTATTTCATAAGTCCTCAGATCAAATTTTGCACTGAGGCGTGGGAACCTTCACCTGGGTCATCACTTTTGTTGATCACAGTTATGGACTATGATGGACAGAATTAACACCAGATTTTAACGTTGGCAGTTTGTCTTGTTTTATCAAAGAACGGAGTCGATTCCGTCAATAAAAAGGCCAGAAGCTCATGTTTACAAAGAAATCATTTCCTGAACAAACACACTGAATTTCTTACCCCTGTGCAGCATGGGGTTGTAGATGTCAAAGAGCATTACCTGAACCTGTGCCAAGGGAATTAAATTCTGGATACCACAATCCAATCCAGCTGTATAGGTCATTGAAATGAAGAACATGTGCTGACAGATGTGACTCCATATATCCCTTCTCAGCAAGCACAATGATCGACCTTTACTAATACTAGAAAAAAAACTTTACTATATGTCGTTTTGAGTATGTTGTGTCTAAGCTAAGTCCCACCTGCCTAGATAAAAATCCCACCTGTGTCCCCACAACATGCAGATGTCATAATTCTGCCTGAGTGCTGATTGAGAGGTCTGTGACCTATTCGGCTACATATACAAGGGGGCATAATGCTCGGCCTCTGTTATTTGATGACCTGGCCAAAGGTCAAATTACCATAAGCCTGGTAACATTCATTTATAGGTCTATTTGGTCCTACGCACAATATGTTTTCTGTTCGGCTTCTCCAGAGATAACAATTCAGTGGTTTGTATGGGCATTATATAATGACTTGTTGAAAACGTAGCTATTTACTAGAGTAACTTGATGGCCAACATTGATGTGTCAGGCTGAAAGAAGCCATTACAAGAACATGGCTATATCATACCACTGGCAATTGTTCTAAGAAGGTTCTAAGAAAATATTACTAATTGTATACCCTATCTCCAGAAACCTGCAGCATCCTAAAGCCAAGACCTTAAGTGCTATCTGTGTTTAGTCTTCTAATGAGTGTCTATGGTTTTCTGTCCGTTAAAGTGACAAATGGAGATTGCCAATAATAAAAATTACTCTTTTCAAAAACCATTACTGTGATCTGTCACATTTCACTTATGGTCTGTCGACAATATATGGCTCTTAGCTTGTTTAGTGTGCAACATTTAAGCTCTTTTTTAAACCCATGCCATGTCTCCTATGAGAGCTAGAATGAAGGGACAGCAGTGGCTTGTGCCCTTTTGGCTCGCATTGGCTTCTCTTGCCTTCATTTCCGAGAGGTGAAAGAAAGGGCCATAGACTTGCATTACATTTTGTTCTATGTCTTCACCTTTCCGAAATTAAGTTGACAGAAGCAGAAGGGACACGTCAATTTGTAGAGTGTTGCAGCCCCTTCACTTTAGATAAGAGTGTAGTCATAACATACACATAAAGATAGAGAGAGAGGGCAGGACCTAGTAAATCATTACAAAAAAACATCCTAGAAATGGAAAGTATAGTGGCTCATGTGAACTTGTTTATGATCGAGATAGGGAAAGGTTTCGGAGCCCCACAGGGTAAAGGGACATTTTTTTTTTTTTTTAGCAGTTAATCTTTGGGTAGGGCTGCAGGATACAACGGCACTTAATAAATAATACAAATAAATAAAGTAGTACGGACAAGGTGTATGGTTAAAACTAGACTGATAGGGCAGCTCAACTTTATTATATGGATACAACAAAAATAAATATTAAAGCTCCTCTGGGGAGGAAACTTTTTTTTGCCCAACTCTTCTCCAAGCTTAACAGCCTGGTCCAAGATGGTTAAACCTTTACAAAATATTTGACAAGTGGTTAAATTATTCTGAACGACAGATGGAGTGGTAATGGAACAATCTTAAATTTCTATTTAAGAAATTGCTTGGTGGGCATTGCTGTGAGCTTTGACTTTACACATATATACTAATGTATGATGCTTTGCTTTACTATGTGAGTAGTGTTTTATTCACAGGTGCTACAAATAAAGTGATAGTGAAAACCTTTCCATATAAAGTTGTAAACACATATAACTTGTTACACCATTGCTTCTGGTATACCACAAGCCCAACACCCATTTCATCTAGGAGTTAGTGCTTTGTGTAGCCTGCAGTCACCCATTCACTTTATGTACTGTATGCATTGCCAAATATGACAACCCCTTAATATTGTGATTAGGGATGGTCCGAACTCTCCGAGGTTCGGGTTCGCATGAACCCGAACGCTCGGCATCAGATTCCCGCTGTCTGCTGGCTCCGTGGAGCGGGTGGATACAGCGGGAGGACAGCCTGGAAAACTGGGATACAGCCTATGGCTATGGCTGTATCCCAGTTTTCCAGGCGGTCCTCCCCCCGGATCTGCCCGCTGCACGGAGCGGGCAGACAGCGGGAATCATTACCGAGAGTTCGGGTTCGTACGAACCCGAACCGAACTCGGTTCGGACCATCCCTAATTGTGATCCATTATTAGAATTAACCAAGAGTGCAACTTATCGACTCTGAAGTGGGAATGCAGCCACCAGGACAAGGATGAGAATGGAGGTGCAGAGTGCCAAAGTTTGAGTGGAGTCAAGTGGTCAAGTATACACATTGCTGCTTCATTCAGATTGACTAATGAAGATAGCTGAGTACAGCGCTGGACTATATTTGTCAGTCCCACAATTAGGCCCTATTACACAAAGCAATAATCGCTATTAAAAGTGTATTAAAAGGCAGCAATCAACCGACATGCACATGTTGAAAGACAAAGGACAACGATAGAGACGACCTGCTGCCATCGCTCTGTGCAATAGGAGTGGTAGCAGCAGACCACTGCTACCTCCTATGGGTTGTCCGGATGATCTGACAATCGTCCAGGTAGTCCCCCCAACAACCCTCAGCCCCCCCTTCCCCCTGCACTTACCAAGTAGCAAGCGAGCGCTGACCTGACAGGTCGGTGCTCGCTTGCTCCCTCTGATCGTCCTGTGAAACTGCAGTGCAGATACTTTCCCACCATGTGACTACAGGAGGACTTGGGGCGTTCATTGTTATAATTTGTGGTGGTCCCAGTGGCCATGCTTACAATGATCAGACAATTACCAGCTATTCTATGAATAGATAATAAGCAGTGATCTTGGATAACCCTATTACTTAATGATATGTATATAAGACTGAAAGACAGGTAGGGTAAGAACATTTTATTATCCCTAGTTCCTATATTCTGGCTGCTATAGAGCAGTTTAAGTACATTTGCTGTGTGTGTAAGACACCTTTTGTATTTTCTTTAAAACATTATGCAAGATTTCTTAACCTTTGTGGAGTGCTAACACTTTATGGTTCATCTTCAGAATCCGTTTGATTATGTGCAGTTAAGCTATGATACTTTTGAGGGACTGTGTTGTATCGGCATATTTTCTAATTTTCATACACTTAAAAGATAAAACAGTCATCCATCATGAATCACGTCCTTTGTGTCTCCCCAGCTTTTCTTCATTTGCCGCTGCTTGGGTTTTATTTGGGATAGTAGACTATTCAATGCTTTTTGTGTTTTCATAGATCATTTTAAAGACTCCTTCTGCTGAGAGGCTGAGAGACTCTCTTCTGCCTTTTCTTTATGGATGCCTAGACGCCCCTTTTATATACTTATCTCTTTCTTGTGTTGTCATTCAGTTTTATCTATACAGTTATAAGACAGGAGCAAAATACATAAAAGATGAGGGCAAAAGCGATAAGGAACCAGGCAGAAGTGCCAATCAAAGTATGAGTGCAAGCATTCACATATTGGAGTGTGCCTATTCATTGACAGATTGGCAAAGCTCAGTGCATGATCCGAATGTTTTGGAAATCAAATGAGCCAAGGAAAAGGTCAGGCAGAAGAAAGTTTGGCCGCATTCACTACTGGATAGATAGTTGGAATGTTTTCATGCACGGCGGTTTTTAAAAGAAGCAAGATGAAATCATTAGCATCTTAACAGCTATGACAAAAATAATATTCCACGTCTTAGAAATGCCATCAATGAAGAGACAGAAGGCCCTCTGACCACAGGGAAAAAAATCTCTGCAGTCCTAAGTGCTTACACATTGGAAGATCTTGTAAGATAAAGATGAAAGTCCATTTATCGAGATTCTTGTCTCTCAAGCTACCTAATTCCCAAGTGATACGATTTAAAGAGATTATTGATCACTGGCAGCACCATTTCTTTGTATCTTTTTATTGTAAAGATTAAGTAGAACATTGAAGTTAAAGATAAAATTAAACACCCTTTTATAATTAGCAATAGAGGAACAAGGTCATTGGGAAGGTGTGTGTATATATATATATATATATATATATATATATATATACATACAAGGTTATCAGTTCAGTAGAACATATTTGTAGTCCATCACGTCTACATTAAACTTTCTTGGTAGATTTGCATACTCTTTGTTCAAGAAGCCACCAAAGAATTTCTAGCAGCATAGCAAATTAAATTTACCTCACCTCCAGGGCTGCCTGTGATGCAAGCCTTCCACATCCTACATAGACATTGTCTCCCCAATACAAAGCACTTTTGGTCCCTAGGACCTCATTCATTTTCATTATGAACTTGCACACCAGCACCTGAACATATGGAGCGGTGGTGTTTGTTTCCACTCTAAATTATAATTATAGAATACAGAATCCTAAATGTACCTGCAAACACATATTAAATAGACCTTTCTAAAATGTTTGCCAGCATAGCTCTATATTACTTAGGCTAGGTTCACACTGCTTTTTCAGCATCCGTTTAACGGATCCGTTTTTTGCAAAAAACGGATGCATTTGTATGCATCCAGTTTTTAACCGTTTTTCCATTGACTTCCATTATAAAAAAAGGATCAAAACGGATGCATTTTTTTTTTTTTTACAC
Organism: Dendropsophus ebraccatus; assembly: GCF_027789765.1. Taxonomy (NCBI): domain Eukaryota; kingdom Metazoa; phylum Chordata; class Amphibia; order Anura; family Hylidae; genus Dendropsophus; species Dendropsophus ebraccatus. The sequence continues at coordinate 161,652,066 of NC_091454.1, forward strand.
ACAATAAAGTACTGTTGACACTACTTTTTTGACCATAAAAAAAAACGGATCCGTTAAACGGATGCTGAAAACGCAGTGTGAACCTAGCCTTATATGGTTATTACCCACCTTCCTTTAAAACCAGTAATTTGTACCTACACAGTACATGGCAGTATTGTAATTCACATACTTCATATGATCTATAACAATAGTCCCCAAAGTGATAGTCTTAACAAATATCATTCCTCTCCCTATGTGACACTGTATATTAAAGGGGACCAAGAAGCATGATTGTCCTGATATAGTTCCCAGCAGCACAGTATAGATGTACTGTGCAGCCCCCCAGGCTACCAGCCATGGCTGCAGCAGTAGCTTTACATTGGAGAAAAGATGCGTTGTTAGGAGAGTGATCTGGGCGGGAAGTCACCCGTGACTGGTCAACACTCTGCCTGTCAGTGAGCAGTGCCGGGATGATTGACAGGCAGAGAGACCCTTTAGTGCCACACAGCCCACTGACTAGTCACAGTTGGCTCCCCGCCCAGAATGCTAGTTGCTGCCCCTTTCCCCGCCTCGAAAGACGTAATACAACATCTTTTCCCTGCTGCTGGGAACCAAACTAGTACAATAATGCTGATTGGTTCCCTTTAACCTGTTCTTCTTCAGCGTTGGACGATGGAAAAATTATTACTAGGGCCAACCATAAAATTTCATAAAATGCGTGGTCATTTTTATTTCATCCTACACTAAGCTGCTATAATATTAAACAACAGGCATATTAAAATCAGCCAGAATTGTCCCTAGCAGCAAATGATAAGCTTCAAATGAGGATCTCTTTTCTAAAACTTTGAGCAGAAACTATCCAAAGCAGGAGAAGTTTTCTATGGGAATTCGCTACTGCTCTGGACAGTTCCTGTCATGGACAGAGGTGGCAGCAGAGAGCACAGTGTCAGATTGGAAAAAATACACCACTTTCTTCAGGACATAGAGCAGCTGAAAAGTACTGAAAGGCTTGACATTTTTAAATATAAGTAGTTTAAGAATCTGTATAACTTTCTAAAACCAGTTAATTTGAAAACATTTTTTTCTCAGGATTACCCCTTTAAGTGGTTTATAGATCCACTGGCACTCAGCACCCTGCACCTTATTTTGCAGCACCAAGGCAGCTTATATCACAATAATAGATTCTGTGCACCGTTTCTACGGTGTTGCACTAATTTAGGATACCTGCTTTAAATGACCACCTGTACTAAATCCTGTAATACAATAAGTAATCAGTATCTGTAACAGTAAAACAACTGTAAGAATGCAAATCCTACACTCACTAAGGGAGATGGCAATTATGCAGCTTTCTGGCCATCGCTTCATTATAATATATAATTTTCATTTGTCACAAATTATTCCAGTATAACATTGCGTGATCTAGAACCGCAATGTACAGTGGGCCTAATGTTATCTACAAAAAACCCTAAAGCATACATGTAGAAATCCTGGCTTTTCCTCAGATCCATATTGGGCTGTCGGGTGGCTGAGGCAACTGTACAACGCCCAGAGAGTTTTGAGTCCTATTGATTAGAAATAAGCTTATGCACAGAAGTACCATAATATGGGTGTCATACTGTTGCCTCAGAGACTTTATCACCCAGTGTAGAATGCAGCTCTCCACATTAAATTTAAGGCTATATTCACACATCATATAATTTCATTAAACAGCGGCCGTGGTTGCAGTTTTCACGGACGTTATTCAATAAAGTTGCTGATTACATTGATTGTAATTGAATCCTGTCCAGAGTGTATACACTCTGTTCAGACAATGTAACACACTGACAGTTCAGACAATGTAAAGTGAGGTTCCAGCTGGACTTTACATTGTCGGATATGGGTAATTGGGATGTGGACACTTCCTGTGTGTTCGCATCCCAATTCTAAAGAAATGAAGTTCATCCAAACGGTACTGTAGTAGCGGCCGGGATTAACTTTACTGACACCGGTCACAGAACGGTCGGTGTCATACTGTGTGTAAACCCAGTCTAAAGAAGGGGTAAAAGCTCAAGTTCAAATGTACCCACTAAGACCCTTTATGAATACACCACATCTTATACTAATTTCTAATCCCAGTCTCTGTAATATTTCAGAGCTGGAGTCACAATTTTAGCAGGCTTCAGAGCTGGAATCCCCCAACAATCCTTGATGTTGAACAACTCTTTGGTAATTCTGTAGCAAAGAAGGCCGAGCTACTGTGAATATGGGACAGCCAAGCATGCAGTGCTGATGCAGCTTTGTCTGTGGCAGGCTTTAGCTGTATGCGATGCTGCAAACCATGCGCTCTCTCTGGCACCAGGTATAGCATCCGATTAAGTGATATATATAGAGAGTACCGGGCACGACAAGTACACAGTGCAGCTATGCACTACCTGTACAAACTGTGTACAAACCGAGCATAGAAACACCCCTTTAAGGTTATTGTTTAATAAATAATACAAAATAAATGCCAGCTACACATTAATCAGTATAATACAGCAGCATTTATATGGAAAACTGTTGGTTTTGAAGCATTGGTATAAGGAACGCTTTGTAAATGCTTTGTTCCATAGATGTACTGTCACTTTTCAGTTCTGAATCAGGTATGTGACACTAATAGTGTTACTATTAAGCCTTTTGTATGCTCAGCACATTCATTTACTCTTATAATTTAATTGCTTCTCGACAAAGGCTTTAATTCACAGCGTTTCTCTCCTCACCTTCCCTTAATAAACAGGCCTTATAAAGGTAGACACTTGTCTTAATATAAATAATGGACGCACACCGGCACATTAATGATTCATTCTTTGTTGTGTGTTCAGAGTATGGCTGAGTAAAATATTGATGGCACCGAGGAAATGAGCTGTTTCTTAATTTAGTTTGGATCTGGTAACGTGTAACTAATGTTTCTATGCAGCAATATGAATTTAGTGACCCTTTCAAATTTAAATGCTATACAAGGGTGGTGAATGTAACATCCGAACAATGGAGTATTTGAGGTGCTTGTCAAAACAAAACAGAGTGCCCCATTGCCTATTTGGTTTACTGAAATTTTATAAATTTTTTATACCTATGAATTTATATTTTTTTTTATAAACACTTTCTTGCTTTTATAAGCAACTGCTCAATCGCATATACAGATCAATGCAATGCATATACATTGCATTGATCTATTAAATAAGCACACTTCTGTTATAGCCTTGCTATTGATTTTGTTACATTTTTGGGGGGTGTTGGGTGCAGGTAAGACATGGTAACTTGGTGCCAATACATTGATCAGTTCATCAGAACGTTCCTAGACTATTCTCTGAAAAATTCAAAGAAAAATTAGCAAAAAGTTGATAATGAATCACGGTTCATGAAGTTGGGTTCACTCACAGCTAGCTGTGTCTATGAAAAGGCTGTTTGTTCAACCAGTAACCTATTTTTATCTAATGTGTTAGCTGTGTTCACACATTGCATTAGTGCATTATTAGATTGCAGTGCTGCATTATGTCTGTATGTCTGTGAACACACTGCAATACCCCGACATGCTGCAAAAAAACAACATGTGTGAACAAAGCCTAAATTATGGTTCAGGAAAGACATTCTCACAAAATAAGCTATTGTAATAGATTTAACTATTAAATTTACTCAATAAATCAAAATTGTAGAAATTTGTTGTAATAAATAGAAATGAAGACTTATTATTATCTGTGTTTTCCTGATCTTTAAGGCCAGGTTCAGACTATGTAACTGTGCGGCTGTATTTGCGGCTGTAATTGTGCGGCGGTATTTTTGGTGGTTCATGCGTACGCTGGAAAGTATACGATATACGGCTGCACAGTGCACACTATGTATGAATCTACGGCCCGATCGTAAACGGACCCGTAAAAAATGAACAAGACCATTGTTTGCGGCTGGACATGCGGCCGAGGATTGACAGGCGGTCCGTACGGAGTACTTCAAAAATAGCCGGCAATGATGCCGAATGCCGATGCCTCTAATAGTTAATATATTAAATTAATAAAACACATTTTCTTTGTAATAAAGTCCCTTTCGTTGTTCAATAATTTAATTCTAACGAATCCATCATTTTGCAATTAAATATACTGTTAAAATAAATATATATATAAATAAATGTATATTTATATATATATTTATTTTTTGACAGTATATTTAATTGCACAATGATGGATTTGTTAGAATTAAATTATTGACCAACGAAACTGAATTTATTTAATCGAAAATGTGTTTTATTAATTAAATATTAATTAGTACAGGAAGCTCCATAAGCCGTTAATTCATATGCCGGCAATAGAGCTTTCTGTACTAATCATCACTTTACTTTAATGAAAACATCAAATGTTTCTTCTAATTATGTTATCACAATAGCATTATTAGAAGAAACATTTAGAATTATATGTGCGCTCAGCTGATTGGCTGATCGTCTGAGCGCACATATAATGAGCCGGTCCGCAGCACAGTGACTTCATTGTGCTGCGGACCAGCGAAGAGGACACATCGGGGTGAGTATAGAGCTCTCCCCACCCCCTCCCCAGCACTGCACCCCTCCCAGCAAGGAAGGGGGGGTCAGTTAACTCCTTCCTTGCTGGGATGGGTGCAGTCTGACATCAGTCTGGCCCCCAAGGGGTTAAGGGGGATGCAATACATCCTCCCTTAACCCCTTGGGGGCCAGACTGTAAGCAGCGATCTGTAAAGATGTTGCATACTGTAAGGTGCACAACACCGCTCACAATGATGGGTGTTGTGCTCCTGTTTGTGTGTTTTTTGTGTGTTTCTCCCTTTTTGTTTTTTTTAGATATCGGTATCCTGTGGATTACGTCGGATTCCGTGGACTACGTCGATGACCAGCGTTTTTAAAAATTTTTTTTTTATAAAATGGTCAATGAGGGGTGTGGGGGTGTTTTTATTTGAATAAAAAAAAATTTTAACTTGTGTCTTGTCTTTATTTCTTTACTTTATAGACTTAGTAGTGGAAGCCGTCTAATAGACGGAATCCATTACTAAGTTGGGGCCTAGTGTTAGCCGGTATAAAATGGCTATAAAAATAGGGGGGACCCTATGCGTTTTTTTTTTAATTATTTATTTATTTAAAAAAAAACAACGCATAGGGTCCCCCTTATTTTTATAACCAGCCGGGTTAAAAACCAAACGACAGCAGCCTGGTAAGACCAGGGTGGGAAGAGCCATTGGTTTAGGCCCTCCCCAGCCTAAATCTTACCAGCCTGCTGCCGCCCGGTCCAGGAGCGCCAATTTTGACGCTCCGGGACCACTGGCACCCGGCTCTTCCCAGTACCCCTGGTGGCATTGGGTACTGGGGTAATAATAGGGGGTTAGTGTTAGCCATTTTATACCGGCTAACACTAGGCCCCAACTTAGTAATGGATTCCGTCTATTAGACGGCTTCCACTACTAAGTCTATAAAGTAAAGAAATAAAGACAAGACACAAGTTAAAAAAAATTTTTATTCAAATAAAAACACCCCCACACCCCTCATTGACCATTTTATTAAAAAAAAAACATTAAAAAAACGCTGGTCATCGACGTAGTCCACGGAATCCGACGTAATCCACAGGATACCGATATCTGAAAAACAAAAAGGGAGAAACACACAAAAAACACACAAACAGGAGCACAACACCCATCATTGTGAGCGGTGTTGTGCACCTTACAGTATGCAGCATCTTTACAAATCGCTGCTTACAGTCTGGCCCCCAAGGGGTTAAGGGAGGATGTATTGCATCCCCCTTAACCCCTTGGGGGCCAGACTGATGTCAGACTGCACCCATCCCAGCAAGGAAGGGGTTAACTGACCCCCCCTTCCTTGCTGGGAGGGGTGCAGTGCTGGGGAAGGGGTGGGGAGAGCTCTATACTCACCCCGATGTGTCCTCTTCGCTGGTCCGCAGCACAATGAAGTGACTGTACTGCGGACCGGCTCATTATATGTGCGCTCAGCCGATCAGCCAATCAGCTGAGCGCACATATAATTCTAAATGTTTCTTCTAATAATGCTATTGTGATAACATAATTAGAAGAAACATTTGATGTTTTCATTAAAGTAAAGTGATGATTAGTACAAAATGCTCTTTTGCCGGCAATATGAATTAACGGCTTATGGAGCTTCCTGTACTAATTAATATTTAATTAAGAAAACACATTTTCGATTAAATAAATTCAGTTTCGTTGGTCAATAATTTAATTCTAACGAATCCATCATTGTGCAATTAACCCTTAGGGGACACAGCCAGTTTTCATTTTTGCGTTTTCGTTTTTCCCTCCTCGTGTATATAAGGCCATAGCGCCTGCATTTTTCCACCTAGAGACCCAAGTGAGCCCTTATTTTTTGCGCAACTAATTGTACTTTGCTATGGCAGATGTAATTTTTGCCTAAAATGTGCCGGGAAACCAGAAAAAAATTCAAAGTGTGGTGAAATTGAAAAAAAAAAACGCATTTCTTTCATTTGGGGGAAATGTGTTTTTACGCCATTCACCCTGGGGTAAAACTGACTTGTTATGCATGTTCCTCAAGTTGTTACGATTAAAACGATATGTAACATGTATAACTTATATTGTATCTGATGGCCTGTAAAAAATTCAAACCGTTGTTAACAAATATACGTCACTTAAAATGGCTCCATTCCCAGGCTTATAGCGCTTTTATCCTTTGGTCTATGGGTCTGTGTGAGGTGTCATTTTTTGCGCCATGATGTGATCTTTTTATCTGTACCTTGATTGCGCATATATGACTTTTTGATCGCTTTTTATTACAATTATTCTGGATTTGATGCGACAGAAATTGCGCAATTTTGCACTTTGGGATTTTTTTGCGCTGACGCCGTTTACCGTGTGAGATCAGGAATGTGATTAATTAATAGTTTGGGCGATTACGTACGCGGCGATAGCAAACATGTTTGTTTATTAATTAATTAATTTATTTTTATTTATAAAATGGGGAAAGGGGGGTGATTCAGACTTTTATTAGGGGAGGGGGTTTTGTGTTATTAAAAATACATTTTTCTTTTACTTTACACATATACTAGAAGCCCCCCTGGGGGACTTCTAGTATATGTACTCTGATCTCTCATAGAGATCCATGCAGTATAGTTATACTGCATGAATCCATGAGATCGGTGTTCTATTACTTTTGGCTGCTGCAGCCAAAAGCAATAGAATGCCGAGCCGGGATCAGCGCCATTACGGAGCAGACCCCGGCCCGGGATGGATGCGGGGATCGCCCCCCCGCAATCGCGCCGCAGGGGGGCGATCCCCCCACTAGACCACCAGGTATGAATAAAAGCAAGTATTTAGAAGCAGCTGTCAACTTTGACAGCTGCTTCTAAGTACTTAATTAGCGGGCACGGCGATCGGACCGTGCCCGCTAATAGCCGCGAGCCCGGGCTACACGCGGCACCCGGGATCGCGGCAGTTCAGAGGGTGGTCGCCGCGCGACCCCCCTCTGAACTCCCATAGCGGCACGAGGACGTTCAATAACGTCCTGGTGCAGCTATGGGTTAAATATACTGTCAAAAAATAAATATATATATAAATATACATTTATTTATATATCTATTTATTTTAACAGTATATTTAATTGCAAAATGATGGATTAGTTTAAATTTAATTAGTGAACAACGAAAGGCACTTTATTACAACGAAAATGTGTTTTATTATTTTAATAGATTAACCATGAGAGACATCGGCATTAGTGCAGAGGATCGCAAACCCCCTGTAATAGCAATTCATGTAAACTGTGTTCCCTGCTTTCCCAGATGCATCCAGAGGTGTTTCCATCACTTTCTTAAGATTTTATTTGTTATTTTTAGTTGAACCAGATTTCCAAGTAAATGACCGTATGTTTTCAGCCGCATGTCTATTTTTTCCCACGGCCGGAGTTTCATCCGCACATTTACAGCCGCATAAAAAATACAGCCGCACAGTTACATAGTGTGAACCTAGCCTAATACTAGAAAGATTTGATACATAGTACTTACATTTGAAATAATCTGAGGCCATGGTATCTATGCCCATATGATACCATAAAATTACATTTTTCTCAGTACAATAGCATGGAAATTTAATACATTATGACCATTATTGCACGACACTCTCTTCCCACTAACTTCTATTTTGGACATCCGCACATTGTTACACATTCATAAGACAAGACCAGTCAGCATCCGACACTCATTCAAAGACTATTTTTAAAACAAGTGACAAGGGGAACTGCTATTAGATGAACAAGATATTCCATGCCCGGCCGAACATGCCTTGTAGTGTTCCAGTCATGACGGATGCAACTCACTGAAATAATGTCTCTGATATTTTAATACCCCGCAAGGATTTCCCTACTTGCTCCAGAACAGTTCCAGAAACTTTGCCTGACTCTTACTGACCCAGAATACAATGCCAACCATTCATGATATGACATAGGATGCAGCAGATGTTAAAATGATTCATTTTTTTTTTACTGTTTTATCTTTGAAGCTATTGATATATCAACTTTACATCATGATAAAGGAACTTACAGCATTTCCTACCCTGTTTGTTATGATGTTCCATGGAATGATGAAATGACTTGAAGTCTTAGGAGATTTTCTTGTGCTTAATAATACAAATCAGAGACTATTTCATTGGAATTGAACTAAAATTGGGAAACTGGAAACCCCATTTTAGAGAATGTATTGATGGTTGGCTTACATTGTAATATCCAAATATAATTACTGGAAATAAATCTAACAGTAAGGGCTAAGGAACAAAGTAAAACCTTAGGGAGCACCTATAGATTCCTATTGTGAAGTTACTGGCACTACTGATACCGCCATACAGAGCTGAACTGGGACTAGAAAGCTTCCCTGGCACATAAACCACCCTTCCAGCCAACATAAAACTTCCCCCATATATTTTTTAAAAAAATGACAGAGAAAAAAAGGTGCTCATTAGGAGAACTTATAGTTAAAGGGGTTATCCACTGCAAACACATGACCACTTTTCCCCCTACTGTTGTCTCCAGTTCAGGTGAGGCTTGCAATTAAGCTGTATTTACTTCAATGGAACCGAGTTTCAAAACCCCACCCAGACTGGAGACAACAGTAGGGGGAAAGTGGCCATGTTTTTGTAGCGCTGGATAACCCCTTTAAAGCTATAAGCACAGTGGCAGCCCCAAAGAATCCACTGTGGGAACAGCCGGGGTAAACGCCACCCTGCCCCACTGGTAATGTGCAGGGAAATAGCACATCACCAGAGAGCAGGACCAGGGGACCAGCCCATCTGGCATCTGCCAGAAATTATAGATGGCCAGTCCAGCCCTGCTGCTATATGATGCCAGGGTAAATCTTTGCTAGGGTCCCTGCACTGAATATACATCCTTAACCTTTTCCTGCACGAGGACGTAACTGTATGTCCTCGCGCGGGTGCAGGCGTTCAGAACGGGGCCGCGCGGCGACCCCGCTCTGAACCGTGGCGGTCCCGGGTGCCGCTTGTAGCCCGGGACTGCCTGTATTAGCGGGCACGGTCCGATCACCGTGCCCGCTAATACAGTAATCAGATGCAGCTGTCAAACATGACAGCTGCATCCGATTACCGGCTACAGCACTTCCCTGGTGTCTAGTGGCGGAGATCGCTCCTCCGGGACATTGTCCCGGAGGAGCGATCTCCCTGTCTGATGCCGGCCGGAGACTCGCCCAAGATGGCGCCGTCCCCGGCTCGGCACTCGTTTGTATTCGGCTGCAGCAGCCGAAAGCAAACGAGTGCCGATCTCATTGATCTTTGCTGTATATCTATACAGCAAAGATCTCAATGAGAGATCACAGTGTATATACTAGAAGTCCCCTAGGGGGGCTTCTAGTATATGTGTAAAAAAAAAAAAAAAAAAGTATTGTTATTAGTAAAAAGCCCCCTCCCCTAATAAAAGTCTGAATCACCCCCCTTTTCCAAGGTTATTAATAAAAGTAAACAAATAAATAAATAAAAATGTTTGCTATCGCCGCGTGCGTAATCGCCACAACTATTAATTAATCACATTCCTGATCTCGCACGGTAAACAGTGCCAGCGCAAAAAAATCCCAAAGTGCAAAATTGTGCATTTTTGGTCGCATCAAATCCAGAAAAAATGTAATAAAAAGCAATCAAAAAGTCGTATATGCGCAATCAAGGTATCGATAGAAAGTAAACATCATGGCGCAAAAAATGACACCTCATACAGCCCCATAGACCAAAGGATAAAGCGTTATAAGCCTGGGAATAGAACGATTTTAAGGAACGTATATTTGTTAACAATGGTTTGAATTTTTTACAGGCCATCAGATACAATATAAGTTATACATGTTATATATCGTTTTAATCGTAGCTACTTGAGGAACATGCATAACAAGTCAGTTTTACCCCAGGGTGAATGGCGTAAAAACACATTCCCCCCAAATAAAAGAAATGCGTTTTTGTTTTTCAATTTCACCACACTTTGAATTTTTTTCTGGTTTCGTAGTATACTTTATGCAAAAATTCAGCCTGTCATTGCAAAGTACAATTAGTGACGCAAAAAATAAGGGCTCATGTGGGTCTGTAGGTGTAAAAATGCAAGTGCTATGGCCTCTTAAGCACAAGGAGGAAAAAACGAAAACGCAAAAACGAAAATTAGCCTGGTCCCGAAGGAGTTAATATAGCATATGATAGAACACAATACATTTTCCCCACTCATTCCTTATCAATCATTAAAATTAAAACCTATGTATTTCTCTAACATACAGATGTATAACATGAAGTCTTAACTTTCTGTAGTCAGTGTAGACACTTACAGAGACAACCTATTTTGTGAAAGCCTACGACTTTCGATCTAATCTGATACTATAGACTGCAGTGAATGCATCCCTTAACCTGCTTATTCATGTGCAGGACAGCTGTGCTGAGTTGGCAGTGCTTTATAGCCATCCTTCTTTTACCGGAAAGCAATGGCAGTATTTCCCATACCTTCACTATATGAGATGTCTGCTAGTAATACAAGATATAAAATGCATAGTTTCTAGTGGTCAACTGACTATAAAATAATGCAAAAGCTGGTCCTAGGTTAAAGAAGCAGCCCCCCCCCCCTTTTTTTTTTCAGGTGGCCCACACCAGGGCGTTGATTTGTGTAAAGAATGCCATGCCGGTCACAACAGACAGGCAGTGAGTGTGCATGGCACCCTTGTGCTATCCTTCTGAAAGTGTATAGTACATGGTATAGTAAAAGTATTGACTGCAAAACCAAAGAGGGTTTCTTGCTTGTCTTATGACAGACTCTATGGATAATGAGGGGCATTTATTAAGTCTGGTGTTTTTTACGCCAGGCTTACAAATGTCCCTGCAGCTCCAGAGCTCAGAGGATTTATGTGGTGGCGCATTGCCAGCTAAGAGTTGGTGTAGGTTTCAATGTCATTTTTGCTCCAGATAAATGATAAAGAGGAGGCGTTACAAGGGGTGCGGCAGCACGCTGAGGGGGTGTGGCCCCTGCATGATGCCGCACCCCGTAACGCCTCCTCTACGCTGCACTGGCGCAGGAGGCGCAGATGGGCCTGATGTGAATAAAATATTTGCAAATAGACCATTTGTGAATATTTTTGTGAATTTTTTTAGGGCCATCTGCGCCTAAAAAAAAACATTTTAGCCTTTTAATAAATTTCCCCAATTCGTATGAAAACTAATACATGTAAAATGAAAATCATGTTAGAAGCTTGTAACAGTGGCAGGGGAGAGAGGGGAGGGGGCAGAGCTCACGGCTGTTTGCCGCTCTTACCCCCCTTCCCTGCCGACCTCTGTAGCCAGGAATCCATGTCCATGGCTACCATCGGGACTCTGTAAAGGGAGAATTCTCTGTCTGAAGCCCTATAAATGTTGTGGTCGTGCCGACTACAGTATCTATATGATTAATCTTCAGCACCGGAGTGTGGATATCACTGACAGCAGGAACCCGCTGCAGATGATACAGGCACAGCTTCTGTGCCTGTGTCATCCTGAATTGTAAATTAGCATCACTGCAATATCTGGCATAGGCAACAGAGACGTTCATTTACTGTGCAGCGGCGAGAGGGGTTAACTAGAAACACAAAGTGAAAACACTGCAAACTACGTAGCTTCCAAAACTCTTTGGCAGCACTATTCTCTCAAATGTGATGCTAAGCAACCTAAGTAGAATCTTATAGATGGCATTGACCAATTATGTGAGGGTTCTTGCTTGTTCTTACTCTTCTTGCTTGTTTTGTCTCATCTCTCCTTAATAAACTGAAAGTGTGGAATATAAATTTATTTAAAATGTCATAGACTTTCTTTGGATCCGTACACTGCTTTGTTGTGCTCTCTGAATGCAGCCGGGCAGTGAGAATGACTATAAAGATGCACAACACTCAGCCGAACACTTCTTCCTCTTCAGTTTAGCAATAATAATGGGTGTTTCAGCCAGACCTCCACTGATCAAAACTTTTAACTTGTCACTTATAATGTCAGAAGTTTGTTAAAACATTACCGTACAAACATGAAACTAGATCCTCTCTATAAATGCTGAATTTGTCTTACAGTCTCGGGGACACATTCAGCTTACAGGCTTACATAAATAGAAGCCTTTTATACTTGAGATTTCAGATTGTTTACAGAATGCAGAAAACAAGGACATCTGTGGATATAAAACCATATAGTTCTCATAGAATAAAGTCTATTAAAAGTAAGGCTTCATTAGAAATGAGACAAGCATTAAAGGTTTCATCTATTTAGGAGAAGACTAAACAGGTATGTGTATTTTAACCTCCTGTGTTTTCTATGATGGAAATACAATGTCAAGCCATGTTCTCACTATGTATAACACCAGCCAGTGTTACTGAAGATCATCATACTGCAGTACCGTCCGGATAATCTTCACTTCGAATGAATTTGAATGCGGGCGCACCCGTGTGCGCCCGCATTGCAATTCACCGCTACACACAATGGAGCCGCACGCTCCATTGTGTAAACTGACATGTTTTCTGCAGCCGTTATTTAATGAATAGCGGCCGCAGAAAAGTGACATGTCAGTTGTTCGTGCAGCCGGATGGGATCCTAGCTGGAGCGTATACTATGTGTATGTGCTCTGGCCGGGATTCCATTCATTCACATACAACATATGTGGTGTAGAAATCACGGCCGTTGTTGCAAATTGCAACAACAGCCCTGATTTATTCAACACACACGTTGTGTGAATGTAGCCCCAGTATGTATAATAAAGTAAAAGTCTAGCCAAGCAGCTTGGCAGTTGGCCAGGGAAGTTGTGTAGGATAAGGCGGCCATACACCTTCAATAACTGATACCGGAACAACCGTCAGTTTTCTCTCCCGTTCACCATCCATCCTCCCCACACAAAGAAACGTTGGGCAAGGCCAAGTGTTCCTTTAAGAAATAAGCTGCAGCAAGAGACGTCTCACTGCAGCTTATCTCTCTTTGAACAAAGGGGTCAGGTGTCAGGTGGTGATTTTACATCCCAACTCCTACTACTGCTGATGTTATCTGCAGCTGCGTACACCTTAGGGCCCTATTCCACAGTAACGATAATCGCTGGATCGGCCCCATTTGGCCCGATTCGGCCGATTATCGTTCGGTGAAATAGAGAGAACGATCAGCCGATGATCGTGTCATCGGCTGATCGTTCATTTAGGACCAAACCTAAAATCATTGTTCCCCCACCGCACATCGCTACGGTTAAAGAGCGGTGCGTGGCGGGCGACCGACGATTTGACAAGCAGCAGCATCATACATTACCTGTTCAGGCTTCTTCTTCGCGCTGTCTTAATCCCAGGGTCCCGCGCGCTCTATCTTCAGAATGGCCGGTCAGCTGACGGAGCGCTTAGCCAATCACAGGCCGGGACTGCCGGCCATTCTGATGATAGAGCGCGCGGGACCCGGGGATGAAGACAGCGCGGAGAAGAAGCATGGACAGGTAATGTATGATGCTGCAAGGGCTGCAAGGACATCGGTAACAATGTCCTTGCAGCCCTCGCTCAACGATCATCGGGCCGTGGAATAGGCCCAGTAAACGAGCGGCGATCTAGCAGATCGACGCTCGTTTACATCATTGATCGAGCCCTCCTTGGCCCGTGGAATAGGACCCTTAGATTGACAGTCGAAACCACCGCAATCTTCATGTTCAGCGGACTAAATCTGAAGTGTATGGGGACCTTTAGTCTGTAAAGACAGACAGTACATAGGCTGTGAGGAGAAAAGCAGGAAAAGGATTTTGCAGCCTTTTACTAGGCATCTAAGGCCTTTACCTGGCCTAGCAGTATTGGCCGCAGACATAGCTACATTTGTGGAAAACCTGCACCACACAGCTGGGAGTTTCAGTACAAAGGTTGAGCAACCCAAAGCTAGGAATTGCACCTAAGGAATTGCCATTTAGTAATTTGCTTTCTTTGTACTTGACGAACATCAATACAGAAGCTTTAGAGAGAGAGAGAGAGAAAAAACTATGAAGTCCTACTCCAGCTCAGCAAGCTTATGTTTAGAGTTATGAAAAGAATATATATAGCCATCTTATCTTGAAGGTATTTAATCACCTTTTTACTAAGTAAACAACACCATAAGTTATTAATTCAGATATTAATCCATGTGAGGCCCAGTTCACACTGAGAGAAAAAGGCGGAATTCCGTAACGGAGCTCTCTGTCGTGGAATCCTGCTGTGCTCAGTGTCCTGCAGTGAGTGAATGAGAGGGCGCGCGTCTGCTCCCGACGCTCTCCGCTCAAAGAATTGACATTTTACTTCTTTTAGCGGAGAGGGGAGAAAGTGGACATGCACGCCCTCTCATTCACTCACTGCAGGACACTAAGCACAGCAGGATTCTGTGGAGGAGAGTTCCGACGCAGAATTCCGCCGTTTTTGCTTAGTGTGAACTGGGCCTAATAAAGACAACAATCAGCCGAGAAACTAATCATCAGCTGATCATTGTTCTTCAACATTTTTTAAAACTATCGGCCACCAAAGTTGCATTGCTATGTGTAATAGTGATGCACAGCTGAGGGCTGATGACAGTGTAAAGAGAAGAATAAAGATTATCCTTAACTCTAGGCTCTCTCGTGTCCTGCTGACCTTCCCTCTCTGACCACAACGGCTGCTGAAGCTTCTCAAGCCATCTCTATCGTAAGCCGATAAGCGACACTGTCCCATTTCTGCCAGTGATTGGCTGAGCGGCTTGCCACTTCAGAGATGGTTTCAGCACCTTCAGCGGCAGCTGTGGTTAGTTGGAAATGCAGGGAAAGAGTACAGAACATTAGGGAGCCTGGACAGGTAAGTATAACTTTAATATTTTCTATGTATGCTGGAATACCAGCAAGGGATGCATGGATATCACTAACAATGTCTGTGCAGTCCTTGATGCATGATCACCCAACCGCGTAACACGCTAGTAGATCAGTTCTCGCTTACAGCAAATGTCAGGCCATGTAATACGTACCTTAAGCCCCTATTTCACGGCCCAACTATGAGGAGCAAACGAGTGCTTTGAGAGCTCGTTTGCTCCTCATTCCCCACTCGCTGCCGCCGCTGTCATCTGGGCCGCCCATAGGATATAGCAAAGGAGTGGCGGCAGCAGATCGCTGCCATATAAGTCGTTTATCTTTCAACATGTTGAAAGACAAACAACTTCAAAGATCAGCCGACATGAACGATGCCTCCTAGTCCAATATTGGATGAATACAGCCGATAATCGTTCCATGGAATAGAGCCTTTAGTCTCCTGTCTACCATTTGCACTTCAATATCAGAGCCCCCCTACCTTACATCAGCGAGGAGACAGTGCCCCAGAGGAAGTGCTACCACCGTCATCTTAATGCAACCCCCTTCTCTTTACTGTGCCAGCCCTAGGAGTATAGGGGGTTTGGTAAAGAATTACAGCCCATTATAACTGCATGCTTGCAGACCTAAAACCATTCTCCTGCATTTGAGTATTCATGATCCCACTGAGAAATAGTTATATTTGGAAAGAAAACTTTTTCACATGAAAAGCTTTCCCTTGTAAGTGTTACTAATCCTATAAGTTCTGTTTCACATCATTAAAGAGAATAAAGCCTTCATTTCAGAATATTTATGAGCATTTTGATCCAAACAGGTTACTGTCGGCTATATTGGAAAAGTTTGGTTATATAAAGCGTCTTACTCTACATAAAGGCTAAATTAACATTACTTAAGCAAGAGTAAAAGAAATATAATTTTTTTTTTTTTTTTTTTAGAACTGGTAATTGCCTTTAGTTAATAACTATGTTTCAGTTAGTATTCTAAAGCATTCACATCAACAGGGTAATAATGCACATACTATTCATCAGACCATTCTTTTCACTAACAGGAAAAATAGATTCCACTTGGAGGATTAAATGATGAAATTGAATGGCTTGCTGTAATAGTTGGCTTTGCAAAATAATAAGTTTGATGTAATCTTTAACATCTCAATACGCCACACACAGACAAAAGTAATCATTTTTCTAATCTTCACGAGAAACCCAAAGAGCTATTATACACAAAATTTTTACTTTAGTGGAGGTGGGAATAGACGGGCATTAATTGTCGAGGACAGATTTGTCTAGACGCATAAGTAATTTCAGTCAAACCACGACCTGCGTTTGTTGGAGACTCTTGCATTAAATGGCCATAAGTTAGAGGACTCCTACTTCCAGACACAGGCACTTCTCCAGTGACATCAATAGAAAATCTAGTCACCAGACAGCGTTAATATGGCTTTTACCTTAGCAAATAGACGCAAAAAGCATATGGATGATAATAATATAGTTTTCCAACATTTTTCTAAGTTCTTTCACTTGACTTTGGACTAGCAACAGATATGCATTCCTGGCTCAGGTACTTACACAAAGAAACTAGGAAATCCATTGATTTTTTTTTTTTTTTTCATGATATCTCCTTTACTGAGAGAAAGCTAAAGTAATAATAGGATTACTTCTCAAAAGAAGCAGTCACTTTAAGCTGCTGTTACTTCCCTACCCCCACAAAGATCACCTGCACACCTGCCCTGTCTAGTAAATCATCCGGATCACAGATTTTAGTATACTGAAAGAAAGTATTTAGGGTAGATTTTCTATTCGCAATAGTGGAAAAGACTGCTAGGTTAATAATGGAATAAGAGTTTGGCTATGTTCACACAACGTCAAAAATTGAGAAAAGGCGGCCGATTTTGATATTTAAAAAAAACGTCCGCAATTTAACTGACAGCTATGGCAATGCATTGAAGTCTATGGGAAGACAGACGTCCGATGCACACAGTGTATTGAATAACGTCCGTTTTTACCACGAACATGAACATGATCATTATTTTCGAACGTCTTTTGCAAACAACGGACGGTTTTTCTTAGTAGTTCACACACAGTTTTTCTTTTTCCACCGTTCTTTCTCAGCTTTTACTATTAAACTCAATGGACTTTTCAATTAAGCCGCACCCAAAGGCCAATTAGTAATCCCAAACTAGAATAATGTGCAAACACCAGTCATTGCACTAAGGGAAGGCCAGACAGCTAAATAACGTCCGTTATTTTAGACTCAAGATAACGGACGTCATTTTAAACAGAGCTGAAAAAACGTGTGAACATAGCCATATTGGTACCACAGGTAGTGGATCTTTAAAATCGCCTCTTTACCCCTAAAATAACAAACACAAGAAAAATTAGGCAGAGCGCCTCCAAAGGGTCACACTGTACAAATAAAATGAGTGACACCAATGATTAGGTTCAGGATCCCTTGACCAGCTATAGGCTATGTTTATGTTCACACAACGTTTTTTCAGCTCCATTTAAAATGACGTCTGTCATTTTGAGTCTAAAATAACGGACGTTATTTAGCAGCCTGGCCTCCCCTCAGTGCAATGACGGCTGTTGGTACATTATTCTAGTTTGTGGTTACTAACTGGCCTTTGGGTGCGGCTTAATTGAAAAGTCCATTGAATTTAATAGTAAAGACGGAGAAAAAATAATGATTAAAGGAAAACTGTGTGTGAACTACTAATAAAAAACGTCTGCTGTTTGCAAAAGACGTCCGAAAATAATGATCATGTTCATTATTTTGACGTCCGCGGCACAAATGTCCGTTATTCAATGCATTGTGTGTATTGGACATCCGTCTTCCCATTGACTTCAATGCATTGCCATTGCAGTCAGTTAAATTGCGGCAAAAACTGCAGTTTTTTTAAATATGAAAATCGTCCGCCTTTTCAATATTTTTGTTGTTGTATGAACATAGCCACATAGAGCAGTCTGATGTACTCCGTGTAGATGGATCTGATGGTCGCAACGAGAGTGATTGTGACTAGAGCGAGTAGTGAAATATTTGAATTCGATTTGAGTAGACCTCAATGCTCGAATCCCATGAAAATTTATGGAGGAAAAATGTTTGTGACTTGGTGATCTCCAAGTGGTCGAATTTAAGTTTCCAAGTCCACCATGACCCCTCAGAAAATGATGCAAACACTTCTGGAATGCAACTAGGACAGCAGGAGAAGCATGCCTGGGTGCATCTAACACGCCAAACTCTCAGTATACAGCCAACAGGCATTCCAATGGATAACGTTATGCACAGAAGGCAAAACAGTACTACCAAATTATATATATATATATATATATTTCAAAAAATGAAGGTACCAGTGTATATACATAACACCATATAGATAGCGAGGCCCTCGCAACGTAATATAACACAAAAGACAAGTACAAATAGGGCTATGCGTAATAAGATTTATTTACTGCTGTTAGTTACAATCACTAGTATTCAGCAGAGGTGATGAGTATCCAAAATAGAAATATATACAATAATATACAAAAAGTTGTCCAGGTTAAACCAGTGTCAGTTTGTCCTGTACGTTTTTAGATATGGTAGCTATAGTCACTATGATCCGTATAGCGTCCAGTCAACTTGACCCCTGTCGGTCATAAAAGTCTCCAACAGCTAATGAGGAGTTGTGAACCCTGTCGGTTACTGCAGCCTCAAGCCGTTAAAATCATATGCAAACACCTGTACTCTTATATAGAGTTATGACCCCTGTCGTTCAGTACAGCCTCACACGGCTTCAAGTCATATGCAAAAACACCTGTACTCAACGCGTTTCCGTCAAATGTAACATAGACATCATCAGGAGTATTAGGTGAAATATATGCAACAGTAATCCTTATGCAAAGTGTAAGTATTATTATGGACACAAGGTCCCAGCGGCGGTACTCACTATCCCTTGAGGGTAGGACAAGGAACATGTGGAAGCGGTTTAGCAGTGGCCAATACCGATCTAAGTCTCTCAATTGTCCCCCGTATAGTGAGTCTAGTAGCCGTCTTAGAATCCGGTGGTGTGTCGGTTTAGTCCAACGTTGGGGAGACGTGTGCGCTCCATTCTCCTGCAGTGGCAGATAGAGTCCCACCCTCAAGGGATAGTGGGTACCGCCGCTGGGACCTTGTGTCCACAATAATAACTACACTTTGCATAAGGATTACTGTTGCATATCTTTCACCTAATACTCCTGATGATGTCTATGTTACAATTGACGGAAACGCGTTGAGTACAGGTGTTTTTGCATATGACTTGAAGCCGTGTGAGGCTGTACTGAACGACAGGGGTCATAACTCTATATAAGAGTCCAGGGGTTTGCATATGATTTTAGCTGCTTGAGGCTGCAGTAACCGACAGGGGTCACAACTCCTCATTAGCTGTTGGAGACTTTTATGACCGACAGGGGTCAAGTTGACTGGACGCTATACGGATCATAGTGACTATAGCTACCATATCTAGAAACGTACAGGACAAACAGACACTGGTTTAACCTGGACAACTTTTTGTATATTATTGTATATATTTCTATTTTGGATACTCATCACCTCTGCTGAATACTAGTGATTGTAACTAACAGCAGTAAATAAATCTTATTACGCATAGCCCTATTTGTACTTGTCTTTTGTGATATATATACAGTATATTTAGCACACTATCAGTATACAGCTCTATACCCTATATCTGAAGTTTTCAGCAAGTAGATACGCTGCAGCCTATTCCTCACAGTGCACTCCAGTTGCCTGCCTATCTGAACACACTGATGTGCAGCTAACCTGTTTAATAGCTGTATATATGTGTGATCAATATCTGCTATCTATAATTTTAGCCCTAACAAGGGCTTATGGGGTCCCTCCTACCTAAAATCACCTAACACCTGACTGTCCCTCCCTGCTATACTCTGTGTCCTTGTCTAGCTCCCCGAAACACGTTACTTTTGGACTATTTTAATATCATAAATCACCCCTTAACAGGGTATATTTTAAATTCAGCTCGGAAAGGTAAAAAGCATCTGCTAACCACCTCTGGCAGCTGCTTATTTCGTAGCTCATGAGAGAATCAAGTAGGTTGAAATTCAACACACCCGATCAATGTTTGGCCCACAATCTGCCATTCAGGGGCCGTCAGTAAACTTCAATGAACATTAGATTGTCAGCTGCATTCACCCGCATTAATCTAATGTGTATGGACAGCCTTTCAAATTACATCTATGAATATATATATATAGCTTAAAACACCTGTCTAGTGTTTCATGAAACTTCAAGACCATCAGCACAAAAACCCCACATAGCTGAACGTCACCTGCATAAACAAACCTGCAGGAGAATAGGGGCGTGCAGATGTGTGTTCTGCACCTATGTAAGCAGGTTTTATGCAGATAAGCCTAGGTGTCTACTGGAAAACATATTGTAAATTGCTTCTATTACTAGTTATAAATGAAACCTTCTGCAAAACAAAATCTATAGCTAGTAAAAAAGGATTTATTGAATTCCATCCATCCTAGTAATTCTAAACAAATATTGAAATTCTACAGGAATATTGTGTTGATTTCTCTACAGAAAACCATATGGGACAATTATTTATAGCACTGTACTGGAGCCCGTGTACTCACATATATAAAGGAGTGACAATGAAATACATTTTATAAACCCAAGATGTGATCTATGGCTGCAGTAAGCACTTTCAATGACTTTGATATTTCACTAAAAGGCTGTTCTTCACATGCTGTTTTTTGAGCAGTAAAGAAAAAAAAAACATTGTGGAAAGTCGGTAAGAATTTGGCGGTTTGTTTTTTGTTTGTTATGGATGATTTTTACAGTTTACGGCCAGGTTCAGACTATGTAAGTGTGCAGCTGTATTTGCAGCTGTAATTGTGCGGCGGTATTTTTGGTGGTTCATGCGTACGCTGGAAAGTATAGGATATACGGCTGCACAGTGCACACTATGTATGAATCTACGGCCCGATCGTAAACGGACCCGTAAAAAATGAACAAGACCATTGTTTGCGGCTGGAAACGCGGCCGTGGATTGACAGGCGGTCCGTACGGAGTACTTCAAAAATAGCCGGCAATGATGCCGAATGCCGATGCCTCTAATAGTTAATATATTAAATTAATAAAACACATTTTCTTTGTAATAAAGTCCCTTTCGTTGTTCAATAATTTAATTCTAACGAATCCATCATTTTGCAATTAAATATACTGTTAAAATAAATATATATATAAATAAATGTATATTTATACATATATTTATTTTTTGACAGTATATTTAATTGCAAAATGATGGATTCGTTAGAATTAAATTATTGAACAACGAAACTGAATTTATTTAATCGAAAATGTGTTTTATTAATTAAATATTAATTAGTACAGGAAGCTCCATAAGCCGTTAATTCATATTGCCGGCAAAAGAGCATTCTGTACTAATCATCACTTTACTTTAATGAAAACATCAAATGTTTCTTCTAATTATGTTATCACAATAGCATTGTTAGAAGAAACATTTAGAATTATATGTGCGCTAAGCTGATTGGCTGATCGGCTGAGCGCACATATAAAGAGCCGGTCCGCAGTACAGTGACTTCATTGTGCTGCGGACCAGCGAAGAGGACACATCGGGGTGAGTATAGAGCTCTCCCCACCCCCTCCCCAGCACTGCACCCCTCCCAGCAAGGAAGGGGGGGTCAGTTAACCCCTTCCTTGCTGGGATGGGTGCAGTCTGACATCAGTCTTGCCCCCAAGGGGTTAAGGGGGATGCAATACATCCTCCCTTAACCCCTTGGGGGCCAGACTGTAAGCAGCGATCTGTAAAGATGCTGCATACTGTAAGGTGCACAACACCGCTCACAATGATGGGTGTTGTGCTCCTGTTTGTGTGTTTTTTGTGTGTTTCTCCCTTTTTGTTTTTCAGATATTGGTATCCTGGGGATTACGTCGGATTACGTGGACTACGTCGATGACCAGCGTTTTTTTTTTGTTTTTTTTGTAATAAAATGGTCAATGAGGGGTGTGGGGGTGTTTTTATTTGAATAAAAAAATTTTTTAACTTGTGTCTTGTCTTTATTTCTTTACTTTATAGGCTTAGTAGTGGAAGCCGTCTAATAGACGGAATCCATTACTAAGTTGGGGCCTAGTGTTAGCCGGTATAAAATGGCTAACACTAACCCCCTATTATTACCCCAGTACCCAATGCCACCAGCTGTACTGGGAAGAGCCGGGTGCCAGTGGTCCCGGAGCGTCAAAATTGGCGCTCCTGGACCGGGCGGCAGCAGGCTGGTAAGATTTAGGCTGGGGAGGGCCTAAACCAATGGCTCTTCCCACCCTGGTGTTACCAGGCTGCTGTCGTTTGGTTTTTAACCCGGCTGGTTATAAAAATAGGGGGGACCCTATGCGGGTTTTTTTTTTAAATAAATAAATAATTATAAAAAAACGCATAGGGTCCCCCCTATTTTTATAACCAGCCGGGTTAAAAACCAAGCGACAGCAGCCTGGTAACACCAGGGTGGGAAGAGCCATTGGTTTAGGCCCTCCCCAGCCTAAATCTTACCAGCCTGCTGCCGCCCGGTCCAGGAGCGCCAATTTTGACTCTCCGGGACCACTGGCACCCGACTCTTCCCAGTACCCCTGGTGGCATTGGGTACTGGGGTAATAATAGGGGGTTAGTGTTAGCCATTTTATACCGGTTAACACTAGGCCCCAACTTAGTAATGGATTCTGTCTATTAGACGGCTTCCACTACTAAGTCTATAAAGTAAAGAAATAAAGACAAGACACAAGTTAAAAAAATTTTTTATTCAAATAAAAACACCCCCACACCCCTCATTGACCATTTTATTAAAAAAAATAATAAAAAAACGCTGGTCATCGACGTAGTCCACGGAATCCGACGTAATCCCCAGGATACCGATATCTGAAAAACAAAAAGGGAGAAACACACAAAAGACACACAAACAGGAGCACAACACCCATCATTGTGAGCGGTGTTGTGCTCCTTACAGTATGCAGCATCTTTACAGATCGCTGCTTACAGTCTGGCCCCCAAGGGGTTAAGGGAAGATGTATTGCATCCCCCTTAACCCCTTGGGGGCCAGACTGATGTCAGACTGCACCCATCCCAGCAAGGAAGGGGTTAACTGACCCCCCCTTCCTTGCTGGGAGGGGTGCAGTGCTGGGGAGGGGGTGGGGAGAGCTCTATACTCACCCCGATGTGTCCTCTTCGCTGGTCCGCAGCACAATGAAGTCACTGTACTGCGGACCGGCTCTTTATATGTGCGCTCAGCCGATCAGCCAATCAGCTGAGCGCACATATAATTCTAAATGTTTCTTCTAATAATGCTATTGTGATAACATAATTAGAAGAAACATTTGATGTTTTCATTAAAGTAAAGTGATGATTAGTACAGAAAGCTCTTTTGCCGGCAATATGAATTAACGGCTTATGGAGCTTCCTGTACTAATTAATATTTAATTAATAAAACACATTTTCGATGAAATAAATTCAGTTTCTTTGTTCAATAATTTAATTCTAACGAATCCATCATTTTGCAATTAAATATACTGTCAAAAAATAATTATATATATAAATATACATTTATTTATATATATATTTATTTTAACAGTATATTTAATTGCAAAATGATGGATTAGTTTAAATTTAATTATTGAACAACGAAAGGCACTTTATTACAAGGAAAATGTGTTTTATTATTTTAATAGATTAACCATGAGAGACATCGGAAAACTGCAGAGGATCGCAAACCCCGGTAATAGCAATTCATGTAAACTGTTTCCCTGCTTTCCCAGATGCATCCAGAGGTGTTTGCATCACTTTCTTAAGATTTTATTTGTTATTTTTAGTTGAACCAGATTTCCAAGTAAATGACCGTATGTTTTGAGCCGCATGTCTATTTTTTCCCACGGCCGTAGTTTCATCCGCACATTTACAGCCGCATAAAAAATACAGCCGCACAGTTACATAGTGTGAACCTAGCCTACGGCTGCAACTAATGTACATGCTTTTCATTTTAACGGCCATTGTAATTATGGCTGTTTTTGCACTGGTTACCACTTTTCCATAGACTTTAATATGATATATTTTTCATTTTAAAGGGAACCTGTCACCCCCCGTGCCTGGGTGACAGGCTCCCAACCCCCCACTACAGCCCCCTATACTCACCTGATCCCGCCGGGTCCCGCTTCTGGATCCGGTCGGGTCACAGAGATCTCAGCCGCTGTAGCCCGGCGCGCACGCTGAGAGATGAGTCCAACGTTCATAGAGCATGACGGAGCGCTGGACTCTCCTGTCATTCTCTATGAGCGTTGGACTCATCTCTCAGCATGCGCTGGGCTGCAGCGGCTGATATCTCTGTGACCCGACCGGATCCAGAAGCGGGACCCGGCGGGATCAGGTGAGTATAGGGGGCTGTAGCGGGGGGTTGGGAGCCTGTCACCCTGGCATGGGTGGTGACAGGTTCCCTTTAATTGTTCTTTTACAGTTTCATGAATAGCTGATTTCACAGTGTGTAAACATAGCCCCAGAAAACAAGTAGCAAGGCAAATCACATCTCTGGCCATAATCTGATTATGTCATGTGCCATGTTAGCAAGTAGATAAGAAAGATAAAAATTAAGAGTCCGCATTGATTGACAGATTTTAATAGCTAAAGACTCCCATACACGTTAGACATGTATCGACCATACCCACCGGCCAGCCATCTGAAGTGTATTGGTGACCTCCCAATAATATTGGGAAGGAGAAAAATTGGGCATGTTATATTTTATTTTCCTTAAAGGGATAGTTCAGAAAAAAAAATCTTTCAAATGAACTGGTGGCAGAAAGTGCCATAGATTTGCAATTTACTTCTATTAAAATATATTCCTGTACTTATCATCTACTGTATGTCCTGCATAAAGTGGCATTATGTCCAATCTGGAGAGCAGGAGAGGTTTTCTATGTGGATTTGCAGCAGAGAACACTGTGTTAGACTGGAAGGAATACACCACTTCCTGCAGGACGCACAGCAGCAGATAAGTACTGGAAAGCTTGAGATTTTTTAACAGAAGTTAAATATACCCCTTTAATCTTTTGTTCTGAAGCAGGTAAGTCACTGACAGATGAGTCTGAAGAGGGTCTTCATTCACAGCATGGGAATGCTCGGCCAACAGCTATTAAAGGTATATGGCCACCTGTAAGGAAAAGACTATGAGAAATAGCAAGCTTTCAAGAATACTCAGGTCTCTTCATCCATGAAACCATTGCAGGTAAAGAGAAATAAGTAGTGTTGAAAACCTGCAACTTGTCATCATCTTTTCAGCTAAGCTTTAAAGTAAAGATGGGGAACTGGTGGCAAAACTACAATTCCTATCATGCATGGACAGCCAAAGCTTTGAGAAGACTCACAGTTTTAAAGTTTTCCGCTATGTCTTACAACTCTTTTCTCCTCACAGGTATAGTAATGTTGAATCTCAAGAGCAAGTGTCACCAATAAGCTCTAGCCCCAATGCCTTGGAGTCCAGTTCCTTCTCACTCCCCTAAGCTTATTATAGTAGGTTTAGGTAAGTTTGTAGGATCCAAGATTTCCTACATGTCTAGACAGCGTCAGCTCATACAGTGAATACTGAGAAAGTGACAGTTTGTAGTCTGCGGCTAAGGATCAACTGAGGAGCAACTGGCTTTAAAGTACAGCAATTTACATTGAGGCTGGGCTTATTCCACTGGAGGGGAAACAACTTTAAATAGAAGCATTATTGATGTCAATGTAGTGCTGGAAATTATCAGAGTTTTAGAAATTTCTGAACGATTCCAAAAACAGTTGATCTATTTAATACCTTAAGGCCTTATAACACGGCTAATCTGGAGGGAAAAGCGAGTGTCGACCTGTCAGATCAGAGCTCATTTGCTCCATGTTCCTCGCTCGCTGCCGGTGCTGTTATACAGTAAGAGCAGGGGGGTCGGGGGAGCTGCAGGACAGGCTCCCCAAACGATCTTTAGAATGACCAGGTGGCCCATAGGAGATAGTGGTGGTCTGGTGCCACCACTCCTACTGCACAGAACAATGGCCAGCAGACCATTGCTATCGTTCTAGTTTTTTTCCAACATATTGAACCACAAGGATCAGCTGACATCGTTCATGTTGGCTGATCATTGCCTTTTAACAGGATTTATTAAACCAAGAGATTATCGGCCATAACGGCCGATAACTAACCAAGTACGGAGGGTAATCACTTGGTGTAATAGGGTCTTTATTGCCTAAAAATAAGACAAAATGTTCCTATTCATCTTATACTTTCGTCAGCCATTTCCGGCAGGTTTGGCTGCTGGTATAAGGTGTATGGAGCACACCTGAATGATCACTGAAAGATGATGTGGGTGGTGATAGCCACTGCCCAACCTCTTTGTTTTGGGAGAGATAAGCCAAAGCAAGAGCTCTCTAGCTGGGACTCCCTATAGAGAATACCAGACATAACTGATAACTGATGGCTGAAAGATTGTTCGACTATCAGTTATTGAAGAGTACGAGCAGATCTAAAGAATCAAGCAAAAAACAGATTGCATTGTGTGCATCCGTTTTGATCCGTTTTTCCATTGACTTCCATTATTTAAAAAAAGATCAAAATGGATCTGTTTTTTAACGTACACAAAACCTTATTTTTCTGTCCATTAAAAAAAAAAGGATCAGTTTTGATCTATTTTTTTTTATAATGAAAGTCAAAAAACGGATGAAAAAAATGGATTGCAAAAATCTAAAGTGAACCCAGCTTTACTCCAAGCAAAGTTTGCGGCAGTTTGGTATCCTGGTTTTTCATTTCTAACCTGAAAAATCTGTAAGCTTGTTAATGTATAATTCCCCTCGCCATATAATTTCTGCTAAATAGAAGGAGCCCATCAACAGAAGCATCAGGTCTGTTTAGACTGCATTAGTAATGGTTGATAAATTTTACTTGCCTTTTCTTAATAAATGCGATCCATACCAGACATCAGAAGAGCTAAAAATGTGCCGAAGCAGGAAGCTGGCAATAATTGTTTGTTTGCAGCCACGTGTAATTGATCATAATAGTTCTGAAGCAGAGACGCTATCTCGGAAATAGAAACAATCAAGGAAATTATTAAGACAGTAATAAATGTATTAGCTGCTACTAGGTTGTTATATTTATATGGTATGACTTTAGTAATTGGTGCACTTTGTGGCCACTTACTTTGCTATTATATTATCTACTCGGCAATAATTAACTGCAGTCTATTTAAATTTAAAGAATTACTACATTTAAGGAGCCATAAATAGGCCTTCTATGGAAATAATTTTGTTTTCTTTATGGAGCTTATTATTTTATGTCCCATATATGAGACAGTCCTTTCACCCACCAAGTGACTATCATTACCATACCATTGATAAATAGATTTAGAATCCTGCATTTGTTATGCTAAATTTGTAAATTTTCAAGTGACCTTGAAAAAAAATCTAAAAATATCTGCTTTTTTACAATGGTTGCAAGAATACATGAAACTTTTCTCCCATGGGGAATAAGTAAAGTTCCCTAGTGTTTTGCAGTAATGCTGTGATGTTTCCTCAGGCAACTCAGCGCCATAGTGGAGCTCTAACCTTATCTGTACATTTCCATTAATACGAGTATAGTGAGGAGTAGGAACTATTGCAAACATATACATCTTATTTATTTGCATTAGTGAATCGTAATAATAATTGGTACATAAACAGGCTATAATTCTGGACAGCTAACGCATATAAATGATTAAAGCCTATTTAGGCTATGCTCACACACCATCATTTTATCACAAATAATGGCCGTTATTATACGAATAACATCTGTTATTTGTCGTTAAATGATAGCCATCCAATAAAAACGGTCATCATCTTGGCAGTGTGTGAACGTAGCCTAAACCTGTGTGTGTGTGTGTGTGTGTGTATACACACACACACACACACACACACCACACAGTGGTGGTCATGCTAGCTTGGCAATAAGGAGCCAAAATCATCTTTTTATGTTTCCATGATTATTTTCCATATTCCACTACTGTGCATGTTCATTAGGATTGGTGTCTCTGGGAAGGGGGGGGGGGGGGGTTAGCATCTACATGTCTCAAACATTTGTATTTTTTTGGACCAAACGTATCGCAGAGTTTAAAGGTTAATCTGATTGTCAAAGGGAGTACATTCCATAAAGTAGGTGCAGCATGAAAAGTCTTTGAGAGGTGACGGACAGATAGTGATAAGGGAGGGAGGGAGGATAATAGCTGTAGGTCATTAGGAGATGTAGGAGTACATGTACAATTCAGTAGAGGTATGAAGAGTGTTTTAAGATGGAGAAGCATCTAGTCAGGAGTAGAAATACTGTATAAAGAGTGCAATGATAACAACCAAGTCAACATAGCACAGTTTAATGATTGTAGACCACTTTAGTGGAAGGTGATAATAAGCAACATACAAATCATTAGAAAGTACACTAAGATCCAGCAGCAGTATTGATGAGGAACAGGAGTTCTATTATAGATGACGCTGACATGTATATTGACTGTTTTAGCAAACAATAACTCAAAGTCTAATACCGAGCCAAAGAGGAACCTTATCAAGCTCTTCAGCTTCTACAATGCAAATGTAGTCTCCCCATTGCTTCATTTAGCTTTAAGAACCCATAAGGATATCTACAAGCTCGCGAAAATCCATTTTTCAGTGAATTTGTGTTTGTAAGCTGTCATAGATGAGTGCTTATGAGGTTCATGATTGTGAACAATTGCTTGATGGGAAAAAATACTTTTTTGTGCCCTGAAACAAGGGATTAAAAACAAGGTAGGAGCAGATGGAATGAAATAGCAGGAAAGCCGCCTTGATACTAGCACTAATATGCTATAAGATATTGAATTTCAGAATGGACTCTTACGTTTAGCCTCGAAATTCCCTTTGGCCATATGGCGCTAAAGTCATTGCTCTCTTGATTTTCTCGGCGGTATGATTGCTATGTGTTTAGTGTGATAAGACTTATTTTCTGGAATCTACTGAAAGGAACAGAATTAGTTCGGGAGACGTTCATTCTTTACAAAAACGGTGTATTTTAGCTGTCTGCCTTGAGTGAAATTGCAGTTCAATTGCAGAGTTCTGAGGGCTCGTTGAAAGAGCGCTATTCTTGTATGAAGAAATGTAAAACAAAATCTGGGCAAGCCTACGTGGTGCATGGATAAAGAGAAGGCATTGTATCTGCAGCCCTGGAATGAGTCTATCACAGTCAAGGGGGTTTTCCTACTGGAGATTCACAATGCTTTTCCACAGGTGGGTTAGAGCGGAGAAAGAACGACTTCACATGTATTTACTTTATCTCTGTGGTTCATAGAACAACACAGCGGATCTCTCCAGAAGACGGCAAATATTGTAACCATATTATACCAGTCGGTTAAAACAGCTTTGTGAAAAGGAGAATTAGACTCTGCTGTCAGAATAAATTGAATGCACTGCAGACAATAGTTACATAAGCCGATATACTATTAAAAGAAGAGCGTTTAGCTTGTAGCTCACATTAGCCTTGTGACAAGACTTACTGCGTGATGAGAAACTCTTCTTTTAGAGTTATTGTAAATAGGATACAAAATTGAGCTTACTATATTTAAGAGAATTGTGATGTCACTAAATTCTGATGAATAAAAGTGTACCTTTAGTTACAAGTTACTTTTAATGTGCTACAGGACTTATTAAGAGAAGCCTATTTGCAGCATACACCATTAGAGGATTTGGTAGGAGATGCTCTGTTTCCTAGGCTTAAGAAACCACCAGAGGCCTCGGTCTCTGCTAGAAGTAGAGCAGCACAATGCTCCAGGTGGATATGGGCACCTAGGAGATAATCCCATACACTCAGCCCTGTTCTAGGAGGAAATTAAAGCCATGCAGTGGGAAAGGAGTCTTTTCATGGTATATATTGCTAACAGTCTTCTCTTTGTAAGTGCTATAACATATAAAGAGTCCCATTACAAGGGGGATTATTGCCAGAATCAGGCAGAATCGGGCAGATATCGCTCTACATAATAAGGACAATGATCAGCCAATGAGTCGATCTTCGGATGATCGTTGCCTTTCAATATGTTAAAAAATCATCAGCTGCCAACCGCAGATCGCTACGTGTAATATTGATGCACAGCCAATGACTGATAAAAGAGTGAAGAAAATAATAAAGATGATGCTTATGGCGGCTGCAGTTAGCGGGGGATCCAAGAGACAATGCTGGAGGACAGTGTGGAGAGTGTGGACAGGTAAGCTACTTTATTTTTT
The DNA here is from genome assembly GCF_027789765.1 of Dendropsophus ebraccatus. Lineage (NCBI taxonomy): Eukaryota > Metazoa > Chordata > Amphibia > Anura > Hylidae > Dendropsophus > Dendropsophus ebraccatus. The sequence continues at coordinate 161,682,635 of NC_091454.1, forward strand.
TCACCAGTACCTTTTAAAGCAAGAGCTACATGGACATGGCAAAAAATGTCCATGTAGTTCTTGCTGCAGATCATTGAGCCATTTAACAGGCTATAAGCAGGATCTAGCACATCGGTGTTCACTTACCCTGATCATCAGGCTGTGTAATACGGCCCTAATTCTGCCTAGAGCCTACCCCCAGCAGCACAAATAAGCAGCATGATCAAGGGGGGCTCATAGAAGCAAGAGATTAATAAATGGGTATTTTAGTTTGATAAATATGCAAATGACTTAAGTTTATATGTACTATGGATTTAATGCTGCAGATTTTATGCTGTTTTAATCAATTTAAATAAGTAGTTGAACAAAACATAAAATCCACATATACAATATGTGTAAACATAACCTATGGTTGAATTCACAATTGGAAGTTTAGTTGCAGAAATTTCTGCAACTATCCTATTGATCTGAAATATCCCCAGTCAAATTAAAGGAGAAGTCCTTTAAGCACAGACTTTTTTTTCCCTAAAACTGCCGCGGAGGAGGTGGGTGAACAAAATGACATGCACTTACCTCCACAGCTCCAGTGCTGGGATCCTCTACTCCAGTCCCTAACCACTTCCTGGTTTAGAGAATGAACTTAGGACATGACGTTCCAAGCCTGCTCAGCCAGTCAGTGACTATAGTGGCTGCTGGGGGACTGACATGTCACATGCCAGGTTCTACTCATGCCTAGAAGTGGCTAGGGGCCAGGAACCGAAGCAGAGGACAGCAGACCTCAGCACAGGAGCTGGGGAGGTAAGTGGATGTTGAAGTTCCCCACACCTCCTCCCCAGAAGTTTTGAAAAAAACTTCTCCTTTATTGGAACCAGTGGCGTAGTGACCACGGTCGCAGCGTTCGCCGCCGCGATCGGACCGCTACCAAGGGGGGGCCCGCGAGGCCACCGCACTGCCTCCCTTCAACTCCCTCTTGTGACCACAAGCAGTGTTTTGCTTGCGGTCACAAGAGGCTGGCCCCGGCTGCCGTGCGGCTTTCCGGCTCTGTCCCTGTCCCGATGTTACTTCCGGCACAGAGAGCATCTATAACAAGCGCCCGCTGTGCCGGAAGTAACATCCCCGGCACACACAGAGCTCACAGAGCCGCATGTCAGCCGGGGACCGGACTGCAGAAGAGAAGATCCACGGCGGGGGAGCGAGTTGTCAGGTGAGTTGTGTGCTGTTTTTTTTCTTCTTATCTGCTTTGCAAAATAAGGGGGCTAAAATGGGGGTGGGGTGAGCAAAAGGGGACTAACATGGGGGGGGCAGAAAAGGGGGCTAACATGGGGTGGGCAGCAAAAGGGGGCTAATATGAGGGACAACAAAAGGGGGCTAACATGGGGGACTACAAAAGGGGGCTAACATGGGGGGGCAGCTAAAGGGGGCTAACATGGGGGACAACAAAAGGGGGCTAACATGAGGGGGTTAACATGGGGGACAGCAAGAGGGGGCTAACATGGGGGGGACAGCAAAAGGGGGCTAATATGGGGGGCATCAAAAGGGGGCTCACATTGGGGGGACAGCAAAAGGGGGCTAACATGGGGGGCAGCAAAAGGGGGCTAACATGGGGGACAACATAGGGGGCTAACATGGCGGAGGGGCAGCAAAAAGGGGCTAACATGGGGGAGGGGCAGCAAAAGGGGGTCAACATGGAGGACAACATAAGGGGGCTAACATGGGGGACAACATTAGGGGGATACCATGGGGGCAACATAAGGGGGATAACATGGGGGGCCACATAAGGGGGACAACACAGGGGGGTCATCTATAAGGGGACAACACAGGGACATCTATAAGGGGGAAACATTGGGGGCCATCTATAAGGGGGACTACACGGAGGGGGGTGCGTATACAATAGGGCATGTACTATAGTGGACCACACAGAGGAATGCATGTACTATAGTGAGATCACATAGTATTAGGGCTACCCACTAAATGAGGGTGTAAAGGGGTCAATACAGATGTGCAGTTTGTATAGAGATGAGGATTATGACAGAGGAGGATTATGACAGAGGAGAATAATATGTTTGTCTGGCAGATTCTGTGGATTCGTGGCTTGGAGAAGTTCTCATAACGGCCCAGGACAGAAGAAGATGAAAAGGGAAGAACTCCGATCAGAGAAGACGTCCCCTGTGAGTCACTGGATAAAACTGCACTGTAATGTATATGGTGTACAGAGCCTGTGTAGAGCTGGGGCTACCTCTTTATGACTGGATGCGGTGATAGTGAGCTGTGTACAGTGGATTATTTAGTAGCAGCGGTGGTGTTAGTCAGTATGCGGTGGCATTAGTATGCGGTGGTATTATTACTTCTTACTTGTAATCTGGTACAGTGTTTTATTGGATTTAGTATACTGGATAACAATATAGTGGTGATGGTAATATTTGCCCCTTGTGTACTGGTATTATTGGCAACATTGGTCTCAGTATACAGGATTTGGTTAGTAACTGTATGGCGGTAATATGTAAGGTGATAGTATTTCCTATATACTGGTATTATTGGTAATATCAGTCTTGAGATATACCAATAGCATCGCTTGGTCGAGGAAGGGGGGGCCCCAAGTTGACCTCTTGCACCAGGGCCCAAGAGACATTAGCTATGCCCCTGATTGGAACCGATCTTCACCAACAAATCTGCTGTGTGAGAATGACTATTAACAGCCCTTCAGGTATTTCAGTAAGAGATGAGAGATATGGGATAGTTCCCATAATTAGTGCTCAAATATCCATTGCATTTGACTAGTAAATGTGGTTGTACAACCGCTAACATCAACCACTAGTATTTTCCAAGTAACCTAGAGCGTGCACAAAGATCATGCCGTCCATCATATAACACACCTGCCGGCCAGGTAATTTGCTATTCATTATGAGGACATCATAGCAAACCAAAGGAACATGTCATTTCCTTACCTCCTTATATGTGGATGTTTTCAGCATTGAATTGTAATTGTTTCTAAGTTATTTCACCCAGCAAAGTCCATATAGACCAGTTGAAGCTGAAAGCAATAGAGACTTTTTTTTGGACTTTATCTGAAACACAGTCAGTTATGAGTGCCTAACTTTTCCACTTCCAAATTGTATCTGTGTCTACCAGCCCCCCGGCCACCTTTATGCCACTGATATTTTTTCTTTTGTCATACAACTTATTGGTAAATCTCTATATATAAAAAGCACATCTAAGCTGCTCCAATACACTTGAGCTCTCCACCTTTAGGCTTTGTTCACACTACGTAAAACTACGGCCGTAGTTTTGCGGTGTGGACAATGCCTTGTGAGCAATGGGATCCCGGCCGGAGCGTACACACATCGTATGCGCTCCGGCCGAGATCTATGCGGCGCCGGAAAAAACTGACAGGTCAGTTTTCTGCGGCCGGAATTCAGTGAATTCCGGCCGCAGAAAGACCTGTCAGTTCACACAGTGAAGCAAGCGGCTCCGGCCGTTTGCTTCACTGTGGGCTATGGGAAGCTCTGATGCGGGCGCGCGCTGATGCACCTGCATCAGAGCTCAGTGGACGGAAAGATCACCCGGCTGGTACTTAAGTACCGGCCGAGATGATCCGGGCTGAGGCCGGCCGTGGTCACGGAACGGCCGGTCTAATACGTAGTGTGAACATAGCCTTAAGAGGTTATATTAAGAAAAACAAGCCCTATGAAAGGAAAACTTTATCTGGAACATTGCTTTAAAACTGCTGTCATGGTTGCATAGAGATGACAGCACAGACAGTAATAGCACCTTTGGTCCTATAAAGTACCTTTGGTCCTATATTTCTGCTAAGGTCCTGTATTTTTTCCTGGTAGCAGAGTCACTGAATGCACCTGGAAGACATGAGATTCTAGCAAAATTCAGAGAGCCCTGTCGCTCACATTTGGAGGGGTGAAGAGAGCCGTGCAATGGAGCAGGGAATGGTAATGCAGTTCATGGCACTTCAGTGCCTCAGTCACACCTTTGAGACCCGGACAAAATTATTTTTCTAGTATTGTATCCACAGACCTTTCAATGTATGTTACTATTAGTGTCTGTGCTATCCTTTTTATGAAACTGTGTTTTCCTTTGAAGTCTGTTTATAAGGCCTTTAAAGTCTGTCTATCATTATGGTTCTTTCGCTTGTGGTTGGACATTGTTTCCCAGTGTGAAGGTAAGGAAATATCAAGTGTACACAACAATCCTAATGTAAGATTCATAATGATGGGAGATGTGGGGTTAATTTTACAGACACAGGGGGGGACTGGAAGCATCAGATCAGCAGCTGTGGTGGATCAGGGGGGCTGAAAATGACTTTATTTTACGTCATCCTGTGCCAAACATCATTTTTTCCAAGGCCGGACAACCCCTTTAAATCCTTTATCCTATGTACCGCATCTTGGATTTAATGGCGCTTGAAAAAAAACTAAACAGAAACATTACACCACCATATTATAAATGTGATTGAATATGCAGATAAATGTACAATAGCCCCTTCAAGTCACCACTGCCACCATTGCAACCTTTAATATTCAGACATTTATAAACATATTCAACTACTCTTTATTGAGCGGAAAAACTCCATTGCAATCAAGGAATGTTCCCTTATGCTAAAAGCGATTGATTATTTCAAGGAGGTGACTGAATGGCTGAACAATCAGAGGGACGCAGTGGGCTGATTGTTTAATAATCACTACCTTGTGTTGTTGCTTAGCCGGCCTGCAAAGGACACATCTACACAGGCTAAGAGTATGATGCCTGATGCTCTTTATATGAAATGTCTTATGTTCAGCCTCGTGAGAAGGAAAGAGATCAGGCACAGAGTCATCTGTATTGAAGGCCAAGTTCTTTTGAGAAGTGTCAAACTTTAGCAATGCTAAACCTTAAGTTATCAGCGAAAAGGTCTCCTGATAGACCATTACATTTCAGGTTTGTTCTTTATTCATTTCCTGCTAAATGTCACTTGTTACACTGTTTAATCAGAAGAAGTCATCGGATGACAGAAATCTTGTAACATTTACTTGAAGGGAAATTGTATGCCTCCGTGATACAGATTGGTAATTAGCCATGTTCTTTTCTATTGTCCTGGTAAGCACCACACCCCATTTACAAACACAATAAAACAATAGAATTTACTAATTTATAGAGACTCTGTCAGCAGGTTTAAGCTGCCCTATCTCCGGATAGCATAAAATAGAGGCAGAGAAGCCGAACAGAATGATGTATCACTTACATTGTTCTGTGCAGCTGATTTAGAGATATCCTCCTGAATAACATGGAAAATATTTTTTCCTCTCCATTATGGGCATGAGCCCAGTAGTCCTGGGTATTCATGAGAATCAGAAAACTCCGCCCACCAGCTGCTGATTGGCCAGTATCTGTCCATGCTATGTATAGGCTTTCAACTATCAATCAGTAGCTGGGGGGCGGAGGGAGGGGTGTGGCAAGTATCCTATTCTCCTGCATATTAGGAGAACGGCTGAACAGAATATTCTAAGTAATACACCGATCTGTTCAGCATTTCTCTCACTAGTTTATGCTGCCCTCATTTAAGACCGCATAAACTAGTAACAGATTCCCTTTAATAGAGTTATCCCTTCATTATTGAGAAGGGTTCCTATGAAAAGATGGACATCCAAGACATAATGTCTGTCTTCCTAAACTAAAGTTCCCAGCATACTATATGTACTTGTGATTTCTTGTGACCTATAACATGATTTATAAACCTATCAACATCACATGTAGGACTTTTGGCATTCATCTAGCTAAATATGAACTACAGGTGTATTAGATCTAGACATGGGAAGAAAAAAATAGCTTAAAAATTATAAAAACCTATTGGTAACAGTAGAACTACTTCTGCTGAAGTCAGCCATAGCTGTAATAGTTACTTGATATAAGTGATAATGACAACTATCAACTAAAAGTGCAATCAATTACAGCTGTAATACAAAAAAAGGCTGTCTCCGAATTATTAAAATCTATTTTCGACCAGAGCATTTATATCTGCTTCAGAATTGTTCTTGGTAGTGAGTTGCTATTGCTACTATTGCAGCTTTTATATTCCAACTGTCTGAGAATTTCCCATGTGGGGATATGCAAGGTAACAATTCTAGATTTCCATGGAAACAAGCAAATATGAGCAATTATGAACAATTCCCCAGTATAATATTAGACTCCCCCCATTACGAGCAGGAGCAGATAAAGATCCCGTGGCACTGTGGGATGATAATAACAATCATTCCTGCTGCCCAGCTGGCACTGCCAGTCTATAGCTGGTATTGACTATTTTATTGTTTCAGCTGTTATCCATGCTTTATTAAGAAATAATTAAATAAGGAAACCATCAGCAGCACCATTCATTGCTCCAAAGACTGGACAGATCAGGCCATTTAAAAAAACATTAAGAGACCTGAACATGAAAGTATTTGCCAGTTCTGAATTAAACATGTTCCCCTAAGCCTCATTGTGGACGACTGTTCTCAACAAATTCTTCCTGGCAGAACTGCCCATAAAGCACCCTTAGATAATCTGATTCTTCTGTCTTTATGTGCAGTGTCCTGTGTCCTTTTTCTCAATACACTTGTTTTATCCTTGTTTTGATTTGTTTTATCTCGTATTTTCTTAAGAAAATAGCATAAGCTACAATTAGATTTTTCATCTACTTGGTTATTTCAAACTATTTTCCTGAAGGACTTAAATCAGTGGGTGGCCCTGAGAAGTGACAAACAGACATTTGCTACCCATTGTGACTATTTTATTTCAAGTTTGTTCAAGCTGACATTTCTTACCTACCGTGACTCTTTATTTTTAGTAACTAGATATGTGGGTATGTTAAAAAGTTGATAACCAAACGGAACTGAAAGCCATATTTCTTGGCACTATAATAAGGGATCAGCGCTTGCTTCATTTCCTGCTTGCTGCCTATGCTATTCCACGCACAGACAGCGAAGGGGCATGCGCATGTTGGCTGATTGTGGTGTTTTAACATGTCCTATTACACCAAATGATTTCCAGCCGGAATGGCCAGCAATTGGCCAAGTATGGCCGATAATTGTTTCATATAATAGGACCTTTGGGTATGTCTACAATACAGAATCTCGGTGGATCACCCGCCACAGATTTCACAGCTCACATCTCCACTGGTCCCATAGTCTTCACTCTATGGTTTGGCAGATTCCGCCGTCTGCCCAAACAATAAGCTGGTTCATTCTTTGGGCGGACGGCGGAATCTGCCAAACCATAGACCAAAGTCTATGGGACCAGTGGACACTTGCTAGATTGCCACAGCCCTTCACAGCAATAATGGAGCCTGGGCTGAGCAGCAGTACGAGATACAGCTGCGCATGCCTGGACCTTGCTGTATCAGTTATTGCAGTGAAGGCATCACTTTTTGTGTGTGTGTGTGTGTGTGTGTGTGTATAAGCATTTAACAATGTACGGCAAGTGAAGACATCTGGGCAGTAAGGTATGACTATTTGTAACATAAACTTAAAAAATCACAAGATTTCAACAAATCTAATCTATGCAAATACTGCAGAAATATAGCAATTAGCCCTTTAGTATAAGATACGCCATTATGAAATACAAGTCATTTTCAGCTTTATTTGTTGATTTTATAATATTTTTGAATTACTGGCTCAATTCCATATTTTACCATTTTTTGCATACTTGTCTTTACAAGGGTGACATAGTAACATTTTGAAGCTTGTTGTTCTCCCCTTAGAATTCAGCAATTTCTTTTTAATGAAATTAAAGTTCAAATGAGATATTCTAAGGAAATAGTCTACATAATAATTAGAGACTAAGTACCTACAACTACAAGACTCTTCCAGAAATTACATGCCGATCTTCTGTTGCTGTACAAGAAATTAGACCTGACTAGTATATTACCATAACAATTGTTATGAAAGGATAATAAAAAAAAAAAGGAAATAAAATGGCCAGGTGTAATGGATTCCCATCCTGTGACAGCCCCATTCCCGTGGAAACCTACTCCAATCTAAAAGTATGGTTTTAAACCATTCCTAGACATATCTATTCTTCTAAACTATGAACTATAATAAACTGTCATCATTGGATCTTTCCATCTGGAAAATGTATCCAATGTTTTAAAACATTGGCATTAGTCATATAATCATGACATGTATTTAATAATCTAAGAAGTCGGAAACAATACTTTTTTTGTGAGGAACATTGAACACACTGTCTGCATGCAAATTTTTTTCCATTGTCATAAGCATTTCTTTTACCTGACATTAGAACTTTTGAATGAAACAAGTGCTATATATATGACCAGATCCATTTATTTCTTTCATTAAAAAATCTTCATATACTCTGTCCCACTTGTAACAAATTGGAGTATCAGTACGACCTTAATAACTCTTATGACTAAAAGCTGTAATGCTAAGGTTTGTGCTCAAATAATTGAGCAAATGTGATTATAATTACTTATCAGTTCAGTTAACATAGAAGCAATGTTCAAAGATCAAAGCTCGACAAGTCTGATGGATCCTGCTGATAATTGTTGATGCAGCTGAACCAAGGTTAAGCAAAGGTATTTTGAGTTACAGAGACAATCTAGCTAGACTTTCAGTTAAATCAACCAAAAGGAACAAACATTTGCCATAACCAAAAGTCCTTCTTGGCACATTTGTGGCAACCATGATCTATAACTCTTTGTGTTAACCTTCAAGGAAGATTTGGCAAAATATGGCCATTTTTTTATGTTTTGTTATAAACCAATATCCGTTTTACATTTCTAAAGTAAAATAATTTACAAATACACAAAGGTTTTAATATCTTTTGGGCTCAAATCAACAGGTTGCTTTTTTTTTTGCCCGAGCTTCTCGATTATAAGCATCTGGTGCGGTTACATGTTACAAGATGAAATTATGCTTGTATGATGATCCTAAGAGTGATATAAGCATTCATCTTTCAAATGTCCAACAATAATAATAACCCTAATGTCAATTATAATCAGATGGAGTTAGCGTTAGAACTTCCATATTACTGCAGTGTGTGTGGCCAGTATAAGCAGTGATGACAAAAGCTTCACCTGAGTCACTAGAGTAATGGCAAACGGAGAAACGTGAGAACATCAATCCAGTGTTTTAGTTCAGGATTTTTCAGTTAATACTGGATGTTAAGGAAAGAGGGATTATAAGATTAAATGTATTGTTTTATAAAGACAATTGTTATTCAAATGCCCGCACTTTAGGGGCCAGAATGGAGAGCTATTCTCTAGGACCCGTCCCTAAAAATCACCAGAAGATCTTCAATAAAAAGGCTTCATCAGTTAAAGGTATTGTAACCCAAATGTGCTTATTATTTAAGTCATTTGTACATAGAATTAAAAAAAAAAGGCAATAATTGTGTGTGTGTGTGTGTGTGTGTGTGTGTGTATATATATATATATATATATATATATATATATATATATATATATATATATGTGTGTGTGTGTGTGTGTGTGTGTGTGTGTGTGTGTGTGTGTATATATATATATATATATATATATATATATCCCTCAGTGCGGGTTAGGGGTTGTGGAAAACCCATGACATAGTCTATGTGAAACTCTTTACTGTGCATGGTACATTACAGATGGAGCGGTTGTCTAACCTGTTTTAATATGCAAAAGAACACTGCAGAGACACCATCACATGTCTCGACGTCAGTGAACTAGCCAGACCTTCCCTCCGGGAAGGAACAGCCAAGCCAAAGGCGTTCTCCAGTTAAGGAAACCACCTCAGCAAGGTATCCATCCACAGACAGCTGTTTCAGGGTTTTTGCCCCTCATCAGTGTGGAGTAGGTTTCTGGCTAGTGGGAGCAATGACTAGTAAGTGAATGCAAAAGGACGCTGGTTGACCTCAGGGAGATCAACCAAAACACCGCAGAGACACCATCACGTGTCTCAACATCAGTGTATTCTAGAACATTGCCCCCTGGGAAATCAAACATGCAAAAGAACACTGCAGAGACACCATCACATGTCTCGACATCAGTGAAGTAGCCAGACCTTCCCTCCGGGAAGGAACATCCAAGCCAAAGGCGTTCTCTAGTTAAGGAAACCACCTCAGCAAGGTATCCATCCACAGACAGCTGTTTCGGGGGTTTTGCCCCTCATCAGTGTGGAGTAGGTTTCTGGCTAGTGGGAGCAATGACTAGTAAGTGCATGCAAAAGGACGCTGGTTGACCTCAGGGAGATCAACCAAAACACCGCAGAGACACCATCACGTGTCTCAACGTCAGTGTATTCTAAAACATTGCCGAGACATGTGATGGTGTTTCTGCAGTGTTCTTTTGCATATTTGATTTCCCAGGGGGCAATGTTCGAGAATACACTGACGTTGAGACACGTGATGGTGTCTCTGCGGTGTTTTGGTTGATCTCCCTGAGGTCAACCAGTGTCCTTTAACCTGTTTTAATGGCATGCTACATTGTGCAGTGTACAAGTGCAGGACATCAGTGAAAGTATATACAGGTGCAGTGACTGTCTATGACTGGACTACCTGGTACTGTACAGAATTAATCCGTATGCATTGCCAGTACAGCATAGTACATTTGCTGAGCTGAGTATGATCAACTGGACCACATGAGCACATATGCCTGGTGGTACGGGAGAATAGGCCGGAATAGTTGGGGTCGATGCAGATGCAGTGATGCATAATGTTGAGAGATGGGTGGGCTAGGTGTAAAATGAACTATTTTAAAACAGTCTGTATCACTTCCTTAGGAGACGAAAGGCAGTTTACAAGGCCCAATCAGGAGGAGCAAACGAGCACCGACCTGTCAGATCAGTGCTTGCTTGCTCCTCATTCCCCGCTCGCTGCCAGCACTATTACACATGCCAAAGTGCGGGGGGCATGGGGGGGGGGCTGTCTGGACGATGTTTAGATTGTCCAGGGAGCCCATAGGAGATAATGGCATTCTGCTGCTGCCACTTCTATTACATGGGGCGGTGGCTAGCAGACCGTCGTTATTGTTGAAGGTTTTTTCGACATGTTGAAAGACAAGAACCATCTGACATCGTGCATGTTGGCCGGTTGTTGCCTTTTAACACTAGCTACTACACCAAGCGATTATCGGCCAAAAGGGCCGACAATCGTCCAAATATAGCTTGGTGTAGTAGGGCCCTCATACAAGTCAAGAACACCATTTCATAACTAGCCAGGAAGAGAGATATCACCTTCTGATGTAAGAGACAAACAAACAATTGAGACCAATATCAGATAATGACCCCCTAAAAGAATATCTGTGAAGTTGATCACTTTGAGGATCACTAGACACCAATACACCAGACAGGTGAAATGTAACCTTATAAAATAAAGAAATATTGTATAAACAATAATAATAATAATAAATGCACAGAAAAAAACTAAAAGGAGAAATTAGAAATTTTCCTATGAAAATAATGGGCATCTTAGTGTTCCCTAACAGACCCAGACCATCCATACAATACATGGTAACACCCAGGTTCCCCTAACTGACCAGCAGAGGTTAGCTGGACCCCAGTACTGTAAGTTTTAAAAGGCGTCTGTCTTAGTGACAGTGTCCTTTTAAAGAGAAAATGCAAGTGATGTTTAGCTGGCTCAAGTATAGCTATAGCCAAAGGGCATTAATAAAACAGCATCAGATTGTAGACATTTATATGTCAAAGGATATGATACATTCTTTTTTTTTATAGCGGCAATACCTAGCAATGGCCTCAACAATCATCCATGATGTAGGATTCAATGGAGTCTTACTACTGAACACTTGCTACAATCCAATATCATATCCAAACTTCCCAGAGGTTAAATACATCATGAGTCAAAGCAAGTTCCTATCGCTATATTTAGCAGAAGGTCTAATCTTGTCTTGTCTTATTTTTAGCTCCCGTAACCCAGTCTTTATCACTTCTTGTTCCTTTCTCATCCTGTTTACAGATTAAAGTTTCCGACTAAGAAAAAAGTCTATGAAGGAAATATACAATTTCAAGAGACTATTTCTACTCATTGGTTTTGATCCATTAAAAGAAGGCTAGAAAGAGGCCCCTACATTATAGCCTTGCCCGTGGCTGTGTCACTGTGTCGGCAGAGAAATGTGTATAACCCTTTGTACTGATGTGAAACATACTGTAGCAGAAAATGAAATTACTTTTTTCGTTTTCCTCCACAATATCTAATTTAAAGGGCTCTGTTTGTATTTCATGGCCATGTTTATTGTCAATACGTGATTTAATCTAGAACATGGTGCAAACTTCCAAGGCATACTTTATCATCGGAATCATAAAATGGCCAAAATCTCAAGGCCAGCAATGAATTGCCTTCTTATATGATCAAAAAAACAAAATGAGACCATTTGTGTCCTGGTCCCTAGCATAAGTTTTTCCAGCATGAATAAATAGAATAAAAAATAAATAGAATAAAAAGACAGGTGTGCAGGCTAGCCATGCGAACTAAAATCCTGCCGAAAGTCAATTGAGCTTCAGTTACTTGCAAACAAAAATATGCCTAATCTTTCCCAGCTTTCCAACAGATGCTCCTTTAAATACAAAACGAGATATTTTTATGCCTTTAAGTGTTTGTTCTATATCTTATTACGCGCGGCCTGCTTTGTGTATGTGTTTATATATGGAAAATCCAAATGTGGTCACTGTAAGAGCCCAACGTTGACGAAACGCACGGAGTCTGCGTACAATTATAGTGCTACAAACAGGATCTTGAAGATCTAATTAGGAACACGAAAACTATAATTTGGGTACAGAAAAAGAGTTAAACTTAGAAACACTTCTTTTACTGACCTACAATATTGTGAGGCCTTGTATATTGTGAGTCATATCCTGGTTATACCATTGTATATAGAACTTTTTTTTTTATGTATGCATTTCACGGCACCGTACGATCTATATCTAGCTCTTTTATGCATTGAATTACTTTTAGCTTCATGGAAAGGAAATTAAAAGTCACTATCACGTAATGACTCTGGGATTGTTCCCGTAAGCTGTGTGATATTTACATTCAGTGTATACATGACTGCTAGGCTTTCATCTATAATGCATACAGTGACTCTAATGAGTGTGTATAAATGTTGCTTTTTTTTCTGTGTAATCTGCATAAAGTATTTATGTTCACTGTCTTTCATTCATCTGTGGGCTTGTTGTGATTGCCGCTTCGAAACCTGTCGAGAGTAACAGACGTGTTTCATACCTTATGTAGACTGAAGTACTTAGTAGACAATTCGTGTGATATTAGCTGTGTCACTAGCATGACTCTCCTGTTATTGTTACAGTACCGCTTGTATATACTCAGTCAGCATTTCTGCAGTGCATGTTGGTAGAAGCATTGAGAGGGGATCTAAATCAGTAATGGGGTTGTTGTTTTTTCGATACTGGTGACTATGCATAATGCACATGAAAAGATTAACATCTACGACTCTGGATTTGGATAACGGGAAATGAGAACTTTAAATGCAAAAGATAGTCAGCTATTGATCACTATTAGAAATGAGTAACTAAAGAAAATATCATTTGCTTGTTTTCACTTTGAGATGAATTTGGCAGATTTTCAAATTTCTAACCTAAGAAAATCAATTCCGCCATACTCTATAGATGAACGACTATTTAAAAATTCTCTTCTTCATTGATTTTTTTTACAGATGTAATCAGTCCAATTCAATGCAAATCTGGAATTTTAAAACTGATTCTACCATTTAAAATTTATGGTGAGAAAAGCAAAGAAGCGTTAAATGTGGCCTAGAGGAAGACATTGGGGCAGAAGTATGAGAACTATCTAGTTCTTACACAGTGTAAGCTCAGGTTAGACAGCCAGATTTATTACAGTGTCTCATGCTATTTGATACATTTGGTGCATTTTTAGATACCGTTGTAACTTATAAAGCCTAAGGCTATGATTACACAATTGTTGCAATGTACAAGAACATACGTTGCCTTGATTTGTATGGGATCCCGGCCAGAGTGTATACACATAGTACACGCTCCGGCCGGGATCCCTCGCGGTGCCACAAAGAACTGACATGTCAGTTTTCTGCGGCCGCTAGTCAGTGAATAGCAGCCATAGAAAACCATGTCAGTGCAAACTATTAAGCGAGCGGCTGCACGCTCATAAGTGTGCAGTGGAGAGTTCTGATGCGGGCGCGCACAGATGCGCCCGCATCAGGACCCTGTGGCAGGAAAGATCATCCGGACGGTACTGCAGTACCGGCCAGGATGATCTTTTTTTAGAGACCGGCAGCTCCGTGACCTGAACGGAACGGCCGGTGTCTTACGCCATGTGAACATAGCCTAAGGCTATGTTTACACACAGTAAAATGAAAGAAAATTACAGCTGTCATTTTGAGGGTAAAATACAGCTGTATTTTCAGTTTGGTGCCACATTCACACAATGTAATGCATCCCAATTTAATAGAAATGAAGTTTAAGATAAAACTTTGACACGGCCTTAAGATATAACTGGTGGGAAACCAGCCCCTACCAATCAACAAAATACTGCAGCATATTTAGTCGTTTAACCAGGGACAACAACTTGCATACTAGGGCGGCTGTGCCTGCTACTGTAGACCACTCAAGCAAACAGCCTTAAAGTATAAGGCACAGTGAAAGTGAAGTGCATACTGCTGGATTATGGTTAAACAATGAAGGTGCTGTGATGCTTGCTGCTGATTGATGGGGTCTTGGCGGTCAGAAAACTAATCATACATACTAATCCTTCTAACACACTGTATGAATGAGCTGACTTGTGCAGAGTGCAGAGAAAAAGAGGAAAAATACAGTATGTCTGGCCATTAAATCTGCGATAGTCATCCTTTGGCAGAAAAAAATTACATTTGTGGACCAGGTGGGATGGTATGACCATAAATAACAGATAAACAACATATGCAGTGACCAGCACCGCTACTCCCACTCCCTCAATGCACTTTCAGAGTCTCATTGGGAGTAGGATCATGCTCAGCGTCACACCGTGGTGCACCAATCCACAGTTTTACGGTCAATGGCAAGTAGAGCAGGTAAAAAACATAGGCCACTTACCAAATCCTTTTAGTGATTATTTATTTGCAAAGAATAGACAAACAAAAGTGCATCATACGAGCAGGTGGAGCGCAGGCACAGACACGGGGGGCAGCTACTTTGTGTTTGCACGCTTCTTCAGACCTCTGAAGAAGGTCTGAAGAAGTCCTGAAGAAGTGCGCAAGTGTAAAGTAGCTGCCACCTGTGTCCATGCCTGCGCTCCACCTGCTTGGCAGACATGTTGTTTGGTTTGTCTAGTCTTTGCAAATAATTGTCACTGAAAAGATTTGGCAAGTGCCCTCAGTTTCTTACCTTCTCTACTTGCTGACAGCATATGCAATGTGTTACACAACTAAATGTTCACTTTTCATCAACCACTGGACTCCATTGCTGTTTAAGAGTACCTGTCGTTAGAAAAAACCTTCGTCACCAAGTCATGTCAAAAGTTGTAATCAGTTGGGGGTCTGAGTATTCAAACCGTATTCAAACCGAGAACAAGCAGGGAGAAGTTGTGAGTTCCTCTTCCTGCTCTGTGTCTGTCCGTCCTGGAAAGCCCCATAGACTTACATTACAGACCCGTCCAGGTCACATAACACAGAGCTGGGAGAGAAAACGCTCAGCATGGACTTTTCGTGACTCGTTCGCAGTCTGAGCACTGAACTGGACTAATCAGAATTTTTTATGTGTTTCTGTGAAATGTCTAAAGTTTTTTTAATGATAGGTACTCTTAAAAGAGGTTCTCCTGGCAAAGTTTAAGAATCAGAGGGGGAAGGGGCAGTGATTGTGGGAAACATGAAAAAGCTCTACTTACCCATCCCTTTGTCCCTGTTCACCAGTCACGGCCCTGCGGCAGGCTCCTAAAGCTCCCGGTCCGATGTAATTACTGCCCAGCTCTGAAATGCCTGCTTAGCCAATCAGTGACTGAGGCAGGACACCTCTGTAGTCACTGACTGGTTGAGCGGGTAGTTCCAGTGGGTCCATGATGAAACAGGAAGCCAGGAGCTACAGGAGCCTGACAGCTGTCTTCAAGCTGGTGATACTAATTGGTTAGTATAAAAGCACATGTTGAAAGGCAACGGTCAGCTGAGATGCACAATGTCGGCTGATTGTGGTCTTTCAACATGCTGAAAGAGCACAATTTGTGCAGCGGCTGTCTGCCGCGCTTCACTCTGTGTAATAGGACATCAATGGGCTGACGGGGAGCGAGGGGGAAGCGAACTCTGAACTGACAGGTCGGTGATCACTTCCCCTGATTATCATGCCGTGTAATACGCCCTTAAGTAGAGCTTCTTTATTATGTTCCTCCATGCCCTGACCCCCCTTGGATTTTTTTTTACTTTGTCTGCAGTACCCCTTTAAACCCCTTTGTTATATATTTCCAGTTGTTACTACATCCAGCTGCTTTTGGCTATGAATAAGACAAATGTTCGGTTTGGCTGACACGAAATGTAAAACATGATGGTAGATTGCAAGTGTAATGATATAAGTGCCTTTAAAATGATCTCATTTGCAGCCATCCATGAGAGGAGCTCAGGATCTTTATCTGCAATTAGAGTTTTTGAGCAAAAGGAGTTTAAAGCAAAATATACATCATATTTTATCTTGGCATTGTTAGGTTATAAAATAACTATTATCACAAAGGAGAACTAAATAATAGCAATGAGATGCAGCTATCATAGGAATAATATTGATAATGCTCTACGTTGCATTAGCCCATTGCCAAAGCACTGAGAGTTGTAACTTTCCCCTGTCTGTACAAAGACAATCGGCAAGTGATGCCCCAACCCTCTGATCCCAGGACGAGAGGTTACGATTGTGCTATATATATGTAAATCACCAAATCACTTCTAAATCATTTGGCACAGCTAAAAAGTGTTGGCACCTGGGCCTTCTTAACATATGTAGCTCCTCCAAAGGACTCTCTTGGGGGGACCAATATTAGTGACAATAATTGTGACCATATTTGTGGGTGTAAGTGGAGGGTTTAGATGCCGTAAAATTAACTCCACATAGTCAGTGCTAGTAACGTAATAAACCTAGGTGACAGGAAAGCTCTTTTTTCTTGGGGTTTATGTTTTTAGACCTGATGGAATAGTGCCATTTCATAGATACAGTAAAAACATATGTTTTTGTTTTGTTTTTTTAATCATGGGAGTCGAAGTATGATGGATGCCATAAAGTGGCATCTGTTACAGCTATAAGGCAATATACGTCGGGAGACCCCAATGGACACTCCTGTCCTGCTGGGACCCCCATCGATCTTGAGAACAGGGATGCAATCATCCCTATGTTTAATAGGGTCATTTAAGTACCTGTATAGTCACCTTCATTCATTCTCTATGAGGCTGCCAAACATTTCCAAGAAAAATTTTCAGCTTATTTGGGGCCTAAAGGTAGCCATACACCTTTAATATTGTTTGTCCGTCAGTTACATCTTTTATCCTTTCCCTATCCCCCTCATACACAGGGACATTCAGCACATTCTTTCCGGTGTTCTCTATGGGAAGGGGTAAACTGCAGCTAGATTGCTTTGGCTGTGCCTTATCTCTTAGAGAAAAAAGGGGCTGTGGAGTGATTTTTCATCACCTCTTTCTCCGCTGTGAGTAACAAAAGTATAAAATGTTTAAAGACCTTGTAGAATTGGCCTCGATCTGTGAGCAGGGAACACCAAGAAAATTATCTCTTTCTTTGTCTTAACCTTTTAAAGTTTTTTTTTTTTTTTTTACCATAAAAGACAGGCACAGTTAAATGAAGTGGCAGAGAACATATCTAACTCCATTCAAAGTGGAGGACCCCAGTTCTGGTGTTTGGTGGGAGTTCCAGGGGTCGAATCCTTGCTCATCACACACCTATTCTATAGAGAGGGGGCCTATCATTCCCTGAGAACTAGCATCCCTATTCCTTGCTGTATACTGATTCTGCAGGGGGGCATACAGTACAGTGAGGCGTAGCGGTGCTAGGGAATGATAGGCCCCATCTCCTTGACACTTTTCATTGCCTAAATAAAGAAGCTTTTTTATAAAAATGCAAACACAAACATAGCCAGTGTATATTATGAATGATTTTATTAATACCTATCCATCAGTGCGGTAGGCTCGGTAGGCAGTCTGGGAATTCAAGGCGATTTATTGTGCATGGCATGGCATAAATTAATCTGTGTACTTACAGAGCAGTTTCCCCTACATTCACATCATCCAATGAAAAGCAGTCGCCTGATGGAGATGTTGAGTCCAGAATGTAAAGCACCAGTTAACGGGGTATTATGTTATAAAAAAAATACAAAAATACATTGATATGCTGTGTGGGAGCAGTAAAAATAAAAAAAAATAAGTCATACTCACCTACTTCGATCCCCTGCAGATCCTCCTCCATTGCTTTTTGGTCTTCTGCTTGTTGCTGCTTCCAAGATGAGTGGTCGCAGTGTGACCTGTCCCTCCCATACAGTGATTGGCTGTGCAGGCAGGTTTAGCTCCAAAGTCTGAAAAGCAGCAAGAAGCGGTGGAAAGGAAGGCAATAGAACGGAGGCTGTGGGGACCAAGGTAGGTACGCATGACTTTTATTTCTGCTCCCCCAGCAACATATCAGCATTTGTTTGTTATCAGAATACCTCTCTAATGCTAATATACAACATTACTAGCGCTACTCTTTAGCTGTTACAGTTTGCAGATTAGTATTATCACTTTTATGTACCGCTCTTATTTGGTCAATATATTCTGGAATATACTGTAGAGCAGCTGTATTAACACTTAAGCACTTTACATTACGGGAAAAAAAAAAAAACTATTACTGCTGGTAATATTCCACCGATATCCCCAGGGTCTGCAAGTTTCTGCATATACGTGTTCCTCTCCTCACTTTCAGTGCTTTTATGCCCTTTAGACAATTAGATTCTTAGAAGAGTCCTCCCCCACACTTCTCTTTGGTTCTATCCATCTCAGATTTGTTTTTACCTGTTATCGGCTCGCAGTCCTCCACATGCACAGCCAGCTGCCACGTACTGCCTGCAAGAAAAGAAGTGAACTATTATCTGAAAATATCCGACCAAAAAGGCCAAATTACAGAAGAATAGAGGAGAAAATAATTTCACCACCAGCTAAGATGTTGTGTGACTGTCCAAGGGCGCCAAACATTATGTCTCGCTGTAATGTACCAATTGTTGATAGAGAATCTGAAGAAATTGGTACTTGGAGTGTCGAGGCTTCTACAGTGTATTACTTACTGATTACTGATGTTATGCCTGGGATTCCTGGTGGTAAAGTACACCTTGGTGCTCAGGAACCCAGCTGGTATTTTACATTATAGAACCTTGGAAATGGTGTTCTGCATTTTCATTGTGTACAATAGAAGGCAACATTACTATATATAGAAAAGTAATACAGGACCTACACAGTGCAGTCAATCTCAGCAAACAAAGCTAAAAGCAATTAAAACAGATCTTCGCCCATGGCCAAAGTAATTGTATTTATAGACTTTTACTCCAACCACTGTAATTCTGAACAGTAAATAAAGCAGCTGATTTTATAAAAGCTATTTCACTACAAACACTGCTAGCAAGAACTGTTTGTGTATTAGGCAAAGAGCCTTAGACCTAGAAGCTAGCATTATACCGCTTCTCTCTAAAACATGGCTTTTATGTGGTTTATATACAGTATAAGAAGCAGCACTTTAGACGAAGCCCAATACGTAGAGGCAGTTAAAACTAGATTTACAGAGAAAATTCCGGAAATATGAAAGGGGTGGTGATGGGGAAAGAGGGGAAGCATCACCTTGGGGTGTTTCTTATTATTGTATCCTACAGTAAAAAGTTCCTCTGGGCTGAAACTGTTCAACTCAGCAATAAAAAAAAAATGTATCTATCATTTATCTATCAAAGCTGAAGAGATGAAAATCACCCTCCACAGATGAGCGTTCAGAAACCATTCAAAACCATTACTTTATTATATGTCCTCTAAATACATAATGTTACAAGCTGAATCTGACAGCTAACGCGTTTTCAGCCCCTGAGGGATATTAGTCATTGTACAAGAATATGAAGATCGGCTACTAATTTACTCAATATTCTACTACATGTGTTAATATATCGTCAACTATGAAAAAATGACAGAAATTATTTTTTTATTTCCTCATTTCAGAATATAATAATAATAATAATAATAATAATAATAATAATAAGTGAGCTTATAATAAACCCAGAGAAAAACCATGGAATCATGAATATTCACTATCTCATCCAATAGATACAGGTTATAACTTATATGTGTGTGGTCAGTGGAGGTCCAACCACTGACCCCTAAGTGAAGGGAGTCATTGTGCACGTGCTCGACCTCTGCTTTGTATACTTTCTTTGTCGTTACCAAAAATAATTAAGTTCAGTGCTTGGCTATCTTCTATAATCCCATAGTAAGTCAATGGTGCAGAGGTTGACCATGCATGCTACCATTTTTTTTTTCCTTGGGTGTCATGGGACCTCTGTTAGCATGATCAGTAGGGGTCCCAGCTGTCAGCCCCCCACTAATCAGATACATATTACTTATGCTGTGTACTTATCACCTATTGTATCCTGTGGGTTGGTGATAAGTTACAATTTTGACATACTACTTTTCAGAGCCTTGATCTGCATTTCCATCACCTTCTGTGGAATCTTTTCAGGAAAGAATAGCACAATTTGCATCCCCCACTATCCCAACAGACCCCATTAAAGCCATGTTTTGTTTAAAAACAGATCCAGCAGAGCTGTCATGAACAAAACAGAGCTTAAATTACAATACGAAACGGGACTAATGAATGAATGAAAGAATGTCTAGTGGGGGGTCAGTTTGTTTGTTTGTCCATTTCTTATAGTAGCTGCACCCAATCTATGTAAAAGAGGCATCATGTCAATGTTTTTGTATTATTAGTAGTGCTAAGAGCTCTTAATATTGTAATTCCAGGAAATTCCATAAAGATTGAGCTCCATCTACTTTTTAAACCTTTCCTACTGCTACAGTACTTTCCATTAAGTATCAACTTGCCTAGTTCTAGTAATAGGATTGGTATATACAGTATGGGGTTTTGTACTGTACACATTGAGTAACATTATAGAGCTGGAGGGTCAATGTTAACACATCTACGTAAGTGAAAAAAACAATCATCATTTCTTATGACAAGTCACTGCTAAAGAATGAAAATATGCGCATTTCTGGGGATGGTTTCGCTCATAACTGAGAACGTGTGTATCTTTATTAACAAGGAATATAAATAGGAAAACGTTATCACATGAATTGCAACGTATGATCTAGTATGTAAATGTTTTTAATTCCGATTGGTATATTCTATATGCTATATATAAGATCATATGCCTAGATATTTTATTTATAGATCATGAATCATATAGGCCCCACAAACAGGGACAAATATTAGCGTGTTTCTTTAAGAATTCTTGCTAGAATTAACATAGCCGTGTAATGTGGTGTACAGCGTTTCCTCTCATCACAGCCATATTTTGTAATATACCCCCAGTGGATTTCAACAATACTAAAAGGGTCAAACTATTAACCTTTAAAGTTAGAAAGGAATACAAGGAAGGCGGTATGTGAAAAGCTGCCATTCACCGCCATTATTATACACTGTTCCCCATATTAAAGCGTGAGCACTTTATTGACAGTGAAAGGGTTTTGCATATGAGAAGCAGCATTGTTGTGAACTTTACTCTCCAATTGCTTCATTGGTCAATAAAAGTAACTGTGTAGTTGCTGCAGACTTTACGGTTATAAAAGCAAGTCAGATCCAATGTAGGCAAAGTAATGGAGTAGACAAAAACAGACATGTATTCCACAGCTTCACCTGTCTTTGTGCTCCGTACATAGCAGAGGTAAGTTTGTCATTGTAATAATGTATGGATTTACAAATGACTGCTAGCAAACAAAATACATTTTTTGTATCATTTTAGTTAGTAATTAGAGAGTGAGTTCTCAGTAGCTGATCTCGTTGTATGAACCATGAGAACTCTCAATATTTTTTTTTATTATCGCTACTAAACTAAGAATGTATCGTCATAGAGTCAAGTGACAGATTCAGCACTGCTTCATCTCTCTTCCATGATTTATGTGTGTGAGCGTGGAGTATTGATTTTCAGTGAAGCTTTCTCTTTGTAGAAGTATAAGAGATCACATCTGTATGATACAGAACGTACATAACAATGTAGCATGATAAACATGGCTGAGGAGTGGGTAAGCCGTACTTCCGACTCCAAATCTGACTTCATCCGAAATGGTTCATCTTTTAATAAGAATCATTTTTCTGTAGTATTAGACCATGTGCACACTATGGGGGAGATTTTTAAAACGGTCTCAGTTGCCCCTAGCAACCAATCAGATTCCACCTCATTCCTCACAGACTCTTTAGAAAATGGAAGGTGGAATTTGCTAGGGGCAACGGAGCCAGTTTCACTTTACACCATGTTTGATAAATCTCCCCCTATGTTCTTTTTTTTCTTTTTTTTTTTAAAGAACGGACGCTGATTGCAATTAAATCAGCGTCCGTTCGTTTCTGGAGCAGTGGCATTGCATTGAAGGCATTGCATTGATGTGTGCCGACAGTGCCGAGAGCGGGCGCTAAAATAATGAGCATGCCTATTGTTTCCAGACGCTGTTCGACAAACAGCGTCCGGAAACAATAGATGTTCACACAATATAAAGTAAGGCCAGCGGCCGTACTATACACTGTAGTCAATGGTTAATTGATTTGCGGTAACAACCGACGATGCCCGCAAGTATCGGCTGCAGGAACACGGCGAACACCTCCCAGCGGCCGTCAGTGTAACACCGTCCATTGCATAGCAACGGACGGTATTATACATTGTGTGAACCTAGCCCAATATTAGCCTCTAATTTTAGTTTTTATAAATAGGGGCCTTATTTATATTTCAAAGTTCTCCTGTTTTATTTTTTTATTAAATGTGCAAGAGTCTATAAATCTAATGAATAAGTAATAAATAATATTTAGTATTTACTTCTCCACCATCTCTGGCTGCAACTTCTCCCAAAATTGTCTCCACAGCCCTGATGATAAATGTTTTTCACAGTTTGGACAACATTTAGTTGTTATGTTTGAATGGACAATTGTTATTGAGAGTGATAATAAACAGATAACTGAGAAGAGATTGATCAGTCAGTGTAAAAATTGAAGACCCCCTTCTTCCTGTGGCAGTGAACAAATGAAGAAGATCTTTGGATACTATTAATGCATAGCAATTATCATCTGAACAAGTCGATAATTGCTTTATGTAATAGACCAAGGGACCAATCAGCAAACTAGCAAATATCAGCTGATCTCAGTCATTTCAAATGTTTGAATATCTTTGTTCTTCAGCCACATATCTCCCCCTGTAATAGAGAGAGTGCAGACAACGAATGGTAGAAGACAGGACCACACAAACAATCCAGTGATCATTCATTCAGGCCCGCCTGCCCGATTACCAAGCCATGTAAGAGGCTCATTAAACAAACTCTGATCTAGTTGCTCTGTGCTCACATTGGTCAGTAATCTATTACATGGAGCGATTATCTGCTAAATCAGGCAGATTTTGCCCTTAACAATAAGACATTCAAAATGTTTAAAAACTGGTTGCCAGCCGTGCATCATCCCATGTATTATCTGATGCGGAGTCGACAGCTGATTAAAGAAAGGGCTGCACGGACATCACTAACAATGTCCATGCAGCCCTGCCTGCACAATTATCAGACAGTGTAATAGACTCTGAAAGCAAGCGCTAATCCAATAGATCAGTGCTCCCTGACCCTGCACGTGTGACTTTGTAATACGGCCTTAAGGGTACAAACCCACTTGACGTATTTGCTGCGTGAATCAGTCTTAAAAGTAAGCAGGCAAAACGCAGGTTGGCTTTATACAATTGTTCTGCGTTAAAATACGCAATTGCGTATTTTTGAAGCGTGAAGCTACATGCGTTTTTCGCACAGGTTGTTAACAACTGATGCTTTGCTAACAACAAGCTTCATGCTTCAAAAATACGCAATTGCGTATTTTAACGCAGAACAATCGTATAAAGCCAACCTGTGTTTTGCCTGCTTATTTTTAAGGGTACAAACACACACACCGTATACGCAGCACAAACGCAGCAGATTTGATGCTGTGTTCAGTTATTTAGATCTAATTTGCTGCGTATCTGCTGCGTACCGCAGCAGTAAATACGCTGCGTATACGGTGTGTGTGTTTGTACCCTAAGACTGATTCACGCAGCAAATACGTCAAGTGGGTTTGTACCCTAAGTGTCCATGTTTACAGTAGAGCTTCTATAGGACAAAACTGTTTGGATTGATGTCTGGGCTAATCTGGTACCAATTTTAGAACATAAACCTGCTGAAATTGTCTGGTGTTTGCCAATTATGATAGGCTTTTATACAGCATGATATATTGTGCACATTCATAAACCTAAATAACATTAACCAGCAAGGCTGGGTTCACACTGCATTTACATGTAACATATATGTTTTATTCTCCTGAAAATGTTTAAGTAACTAATGCTAAAAGTGGATGCAGCATAAAAATTTTTTCCCTTTGATTTACCTTTTTAAATATGCTATATATATTTATTTATTTTCTTTTATTTCTTTTTATTGTTTTACTGTATACAAAAAGTTTGTCAACTGGGCTTTTGTATACAGGAAAGGGAGGTGCATTGAAATGGAAACCAGTGAAATGTAAACACTGTGCAAATATAGCCTAAAGCCACAAAAAGCTACATTTCTCCTACATTGAGTGTTGAAGGTAAACGGGTATTACATGACACGCCTTCCAAAGAATGACCCTGTGGAGCCCTCCCAACCAACAACTCTCTGCTCTGCATAATAAAGGAGACTCCCTTGCTGTTATTTGCATATGGCATAATATGACAAATGGACAGAAGGTGTCCTAATGAAATATCCCTATAAATACTGCAAAAGAACAGAATAACACACCTCAGGAAAAAATAAAAATAAAATAAACTCCTGGTGAACATGGACTCAGTGATAATTAAGCTGGTAATGAGAAGTCACAGTATTTGCTTATGATGACAAGTCAATAGAAATGTGTTTGAGCTGTAGAGAAATATGTCAGGCATGCCTAGATAGTCTTCTCAGGTGTATTATCTAATAGCATTAGGTCAGATATGTTACACTGGAAATATTATATTATGTGTGAACTAGTCTTAGCAAATATATTTATATTCTCTATTCATAAAAAAGACCAAACACAGGAAGTCACAGTCCTTTGCTCACTCAAAGCCATTTCTGAGCGTACAAGTCTTAAGTGCATGTACACAGCTGCACGTCCACATTCAGAAGCAGAGAATCCTGGAAGTGCTTGCATTGTATGTTCAGCTCTCCTCTAACAGAGCACGAAAACCTCTGTAACCACACAGTGACATGTGCAGTATGACTGCAGTACCGGCCGGATGATCTTTTGGGCTGCAGAGTTCTGATGCGGGCGCATCAGTGCGCGCCCGCATCAGAACTCCCCACAGCACACTATGAAGCGAGCGGCCAGAGCCGCTTGCTCTATTGTGTGAACTGATAGGGTTTTCTGCGGCCATTATTCAATGAATAGCGGCCGCAGAAAACTGACATGTCAGTTTTCTACGGCGCCGCTAAGGATCCCAGCCAGAGCGTATACTACGTGTATACACTCCGGCTGGGATTTCTTCAGGCTGCAGCATTATGTAAGTGCCGCAGGAATCAAAGCCGTTGTAACAACGCCTGTGATTTCTGCGGCACTTACGTAGTGTGAGCATAGCCTAAAGGTTGACATCTACCCTCATTGGATGGCTAAACCACATGACCTTGGATCTTAAATACTTATGGACCACTAGATCCCAAGTTCAATAGGAGGTGCCACTAAACAGAGTCGCAACTTGGGGTGACAACCCCCATATACACCTATATTCCCTATCAGTAAAACTTAACTTTTAATATTTAATAATTCACTCATAAAATAGATAACAAACAATTAGAAAGAAAACTCATAGCCATAGCCTTTGAAAAAGTCGCGATAGCGACAAAACATGTCAGGTGCAGGGCAATTTTAATACTGCACGCTGTTTATATATAGGGATCTACCTATGGGTATACAGGGGATTAGATAGTGAGCTTACGCGTAAATCGCTCCGGGGTCTGAGATAGGCCAATAACCCCTATTATCTTTGCCAACATCCGTTATATAGAGAGTATGAAGACAGACGGGATGTCTTGAGCTTTATTCCTGACTGTCAGTAAATTGATTTAACGGTAGCTTCAACGGGGGCACTAACCTGACTAGTCATCTCTTCTATTGTATGGATGTTGTTTGGGCATAGTGCAATAATTAAGCACTTTCCGCCAACAGCGTGCAGCCTTTTAATCACTAGTCACACTGAGTTTTCTTTCTAATTGTTTGTTATCTATTTTATGAGTGAATTATTAAATATTAAAAGTTAAGTTTTACTGATAGGGAATATAGGTGTATATGGGGGTTGTCACCCCAAGTTGCGAATCTTAAATACTTGCCTCCCGCCTCTTGACCTCAGATGAGCTTTCATCCTAGCCAGGGAAAGATCTTGCAGCAGGGAGAGAGAGGTTTTAGTAGCGTTTTGGTTAGGCAGGCTTACTACTGAACCCAAAAGTCCTTTTCAGGGCTAAGATCAAGCGAAGAAGTAATCTCTGAATCCAAAACACTTCTCAGTGCTAAGAAATAGATGATATAACAGCAGCATCAGCAACAGCAGGTGTATGCATTCCAGTACCCTGTGTGTACAAGTGACTTATAGTGTCCCTGTTTAACACCACTAAGGGCACGTTATACATATTGTTCCAGTAGCCCACTAAGGGCACCTGATATATACTGTTCCAGTAGCCCACTAAGGGCACCTGATATATACTGTTCCAGTAGCCCACTAAGGGCACCTGATATATACGCTGTGCAAGAAATACGAAGGAAATGTGTGAACATTGCCGTAAATGTTCGCAAAGTGTTCGAAAAAATTTTGCTTCGCAACTGCGGAGAGTGGCATTATACTTAGATTTTGGGGTGTTAGGTGCACCCAGGCATGCTCCCCCTAAAGTCCCAGTGTCATTCCGGAGGTGTTTGCATCGTTTAGGGAAGTTTCATAGGGGACTTGGTGACCTCCAAGTGGTCAAACTTGGATTTCCAAGTGCCACAATTTTTTCCCCCATAGACTATAATGGGATTGAATACTCGTTTGAATAGTCGAATATCAGTGCCTATTCAAATCGAATTCTCGAAAGTCGATTATTTGACTACTCGCTTATCTCTAGTCATCACATAAAATAATACCAAAATGTGGCCTTATTTTCAAAAAATGCCCTCCATTCAAATCAATGGGAAATTAAAAGTGCAGGCGCAGTATAGAATCACAGCTGTAATTGATGACAACCATACATATAATGAACATACTCATTATTTACAACCTTCTTTTTTCAATAAAACTGACTCAATTTTTCACTTAAAATTATTGTCATATTTTGTTTTTTTGTATTTTTTACTGTGTGTATACCTAGCCTAAGTAAAGTGTCCGACCAGTTATCTAATGGAGTATGGGCTCCATCCGGCTATCATCCCATTGGCAGATTTCAGGGCAAAAGAATGTTGTCAGTACACTACTGCTATGTATGTATGGCTAAATCGGCAGATTTTTTTTTTTTGTCAATATTGAGAGTGGGATAAGTGGCTCTAGTTTTCCATGATAGGAGATACTGTGGGACCTTATAGATTGTAAGCCCTCGCGGTCAGGGTCCTCTTCCCCCATGTCCCAGTCTGCCATTTGCCTTCATGTAATGTGTTTTTGATCTTGCATTGTTCCTGTTTGTTACCCCTATCTATTGTACAGCGCTCTGGAATTTAGGGCATTTTATAAATAAACAATAATAATAATAATAATCTATGACCAGCTCTCATAGACGCCCTTTCTACCATAGTTCTGTTTCTCTGGATGAAAGTGATAAATGATTGTCCTCTCCCGCATTGTCATATACACAACAATGCCCTTTTACTAATAGGATTATAGAACCGTCATCATAATGCCAGCAAACACAGGCAGCAGAATTGATTCCTCAGGAGCAAGATTTTCCAGGAATTTGTAGCATTAATGGAGAATACGGTAGATGTTATAATGATGTGCTCATCTCTAGCCAAATATACACTATCATGCTGCTTACTTTGGGTTTGCCTTATTTTTACCACAGCAGCAGGGAATAATGTGCTGGACGCATCCCTGGGAGGGCACGCTCACTTTCTATCGCCATGTCATAGCTTGTCAATTAGGCATTGTCACCACAAGAATCCAGGAGAAGATTTTCCTGTTTGGCACAGCTCCCCGGGGTGATGGTTTCTATAGCACACTATAGCCAGTGTAGCATCACAGACCAGAGCCGAGGAAGCGTGAGGATGAAGAAGAGCTGAATCCGCCTTTTCCCTCTACCTTTTATGCTTTGTAATAATTCGGAAGTTGGGAGAAAGGGGCGAGGCTTCATTCTCATTGACTATAATGGAGTCTGTTAGCTGGGGAAACCTTAGCAGGGAATGTGTGCAGCTCTAGGCAAGAATCACAGATGAGATAACGGAGCTTGATGGTTGATGTTCCATTACTGTGTGTTCACTTAGTGAGTATAGGACAGCTGTATTATAGATTTTTTTTAGTAGTCACTGTAAGTATATTTTTTGCCATCTTTACAAAAATCTTGCAAACTCTGCAACATGCATGCATAAAAGATGAGACTATTGCACACTCTTATGCTGTACCATATACCCAGCTTTCCTAGGTCCCAGAACGGAAACTCTGTCTAGAAGTGACATAATTTAGTACCGGGAATGGGAATTTGTCTATAGCAGATATGTATTCAGCAGATTTCTATTAAAGCTCCTTACACAGCTCTCTGAGGACTTTACATCTGCCTAGCTATGGCACTATTTTGGGGTGAAAATGGAGATTTGTTAGACTTATTGCTAGATAGTTTCTGTCCCAGGCCCTGAAAGGCAAATCTGTGTAGCTCTGCAACAGCATGCAGGCATTATTACCGCGTACATAGCTTTATTGGGATTGTTACCCAGCTTTTCCAGGCTACTAAATAGCAAATCTGACTAGCTATTCTACAACAGGGTTCCCCAACCTGTGACTTTCAGACTAGTGCAAAACTACAACTCCTACCATGGTTGGACAGCGGAAAGCATGATGGGAGCTGTAGTTTTACAGAGTCACAGGTTGGAAAACACTATTCTACAGAGAAA
This sequence comes from Dendropsophus ebraccatus, assembly GCF_027789765.1. NCBI lineage: Eukaryota > Metazoa > Chordata > Amphibia > Anura > Hylidae > Dendropsophus > Dendropsophus ebraccatus. The sequence goes on from NC_091454.1 coordinate 161,711,878, forward strand.
GATGGAGATTTCTAGAAAAGTGTAGTCTAGAAAACCTCTGTAAGACTATGGTAGGAGATGTATTGGTTATACAAGATGGATATACAATTCTGCTCCAATACATTTTGTCTATTTTGCATTCAGTATCAGAGCATCAGAGTCTGTAGTAAGTTGCCACCAATGCAGCACCACAGTGTTGCTGTTTAAAGGGATATTTCACTCAAACATAACTTTTGATATGTTGCTGCCCATGGTGAGACTAACAATTCCTTCTATAATTGCTATTATCTATTTCATCTCCTTCCCCCAGTTCTCAGTTGCTGCTTTCTGCTGAAAGCACAAAAAAGTGTGTGTGCCTTTCTCTCTGTCTTACTCTCCTCCCCCCTTCTTTCTGAGACAGCTGATGTAAACAGGTCCCTGGCAAGTTGCTGATTAACTCACTGTCGTTCCCTCCCAGTATTATTAAAAAGCTACAATGTTGCAGATAAAGGCACTCAGGGACTTGTTAACTTGAGCTGTCTCAGAAGGGAGGGGAGAGGAGGGGGAGACAGAGAGAAAGGCTCGGCAGATTTTTGTGTTTTTAGTAGAAAACAGCAGCTCAGAACTGGGGAAAGAAGACTGAATAGATGACAAGTACAGAATGAGCTACTAGTCCCACCATGTGAAGCAACATATCATAAGGTATGTCTGAGTGGAATATCCCTTTAATGTCCTGGGAAAGACAGGTGACTCCTTGTTGTAGTGATTTGGATAGATGTACTAATTCTAAACTAGGCATCTGCAGAATTCAGCAGACTTGGAAGTCTTACTCATAGGGCTCAAATTAAATACTTTTGCAAAAACATTCAGTTAACAAACCGGCCTCCTTTTCCTGATATTCCTACTCTTTACCTCACATTGTTGACAGCTGGTTGTCTAGGTTACCGACTTCCACTCGCTGGTGTATATATATATATATACATTATACATAAGCATCATGTTCTTGGCAGGATGGTGGTGGATACTGGTCATTACTATTACTAGGCACTAGGGCAGTGATTTTCAACCTTTTTTGAGCCGCGGCACACTTTTTATACTTAACAAATCCCGGGGCACACCACCAACCAAAATGGCACTAAAACAGTACATATTATACATATAGTTAATAATATACACTCAGCGGCCACTTTATTAGGTACACCATGCTAGTAACGGGTTGGACCCCCTTTTGCCTTCAGAACTGCCTCAATTCTTGGTGGCATAGATTCAACAAGGTGCTGGAAGCAGTCCTCAGAGATTTTGGTCCATATTGACATGATGGCATCACACAGTTGCCGCAGATTTGTCGGCTTCACATCCATGATGCGAATCTCCCGTTCCACCACATCCCAAAGATGCTCTATTGGATTGAGATCTGGTGACTGTGGAGGCCATTGGAGTACAGTGAGCTCATTGTCATGTTCAAGAAACCAGTCTGAGATGATTCTAGCTTTATGACATGGCGCATTATCCTGCTGAAAGTAGCCATCAGATGTTGGGTACATTGTGGTCATAAAGGGATGGACATGGTCAGCAACAATACTCAGGTAGGCTGTGGCGTTGCAACGATGCTGAATTGGTACCAAGGGGCCCAAAGAGTGCCAAGAAAATATTCCCCACACCATGACACCACCACCACCAGCCTGAACCGTTGATACAAGGCAGGATGGATCCATGCTTTCATGTTGTTGACGCCAAATTCTGACCCTACCATCCGAATGTCGCAGCAGAAATCGAGACTCATCAGACCAGGCAATATTTTTTCAATCTTCTACTGTCCAATTTCGATGAGCTTGTGCAAATTGTAGCCTCAGTTTCCTGTTCTTAGCTGAAAGGAGTGGCACCCGGTGTGGTCTTCTGCTGCTGTAGCCCATCTGCCTCAAAGTTGGTCGTACTGTGCGTTCAGAGATGCTCTTCTGCCTACCTTGGTTGTAACGGTTGGCTATTTGAGTCACTGTTGCCTTTCTATCAGCTCAAACCAGTCTGCCCATTCTCCTCTGACCTCTCGCATCAACAAGGCATTTCCGCCCACAGAACTGCCGCTCACTGGATGTTTTTTCTTTTTCGGACCATTCTCTGTAAACCCTAGAGATGGTTGTGCGTGAAAATCCCAGTAGATCAGCAGTTTCTGAAATACTCAGACCAGCCCTTCTGGCACCAACAACCATGCCACGTTCAAAGGCACTCAAATCACCTTTCTTTCCCATACTGATGCTCGGTTTGAACTGCAGGAGATTGTCTTGACCATGTCTACATGCCTAAATGCACTAAGTTGCCGCCATGTGATTGGCTGATTAGAAATTAAGTGGTAACGTGCAGTTGGACAGGTGTACCTAATAAAGTGGCCGGTGAGTGTAGATTCTAAATGTATTTATACTCACTCAGTGTGAAACCTGGGCCTGTTTTCTTCTCCCCCCTGTGCTTCTCTCCTGTGCTTCTCTCCACCATACTTCTCCCCCCTACTTCTCTCCACCATACTTCTCTCCTGTGCTTCTCTCCACCATACTTCTCCCCCCTACTTCTCTCCTGTGCTTCTCTCCACCATACTTCTCCCCCCTGCTTCTCTCCTGTGCTTCTCTCGACCATACTTCTCACCCCTGCTTCTCCTGCGCTTCTCTCCCCCATGCTTCTCTCCTGTGCTTCTCTCCCCCGTGCTTCTCTCCACCATACTTCTCTCCCCCCTGCTTCTCTCCACCAAACTTCTCTCCCCCCTGCTTCTCTCCGCTGTTTCTCTCCCCCATACGCATTTTTCTCTCCCCCCCCCCTGCTTCTCTCCCCTGTTTCTCCCCCATCCCCAGGTTTTTCTCCCCCATTGTTTTTTCCTGTTTCACAGGGGCACCATAGTTTGGGGAACTTTCCCGACCATGTGTTGCGGCACACTAGTGTGCCACGGCACACTGGTTGAAAATCCCTGCACTAGGGGATTCCTACCAATGAAATGGCCATGCTTACTATATAGACTGAACCCATTCCGAAACTCCTAAACCTTATAGGTCAGGTGCACTAGCCTTAGAGGGATGCTGGGGAAAACATGGCCGCCTCCTATGGAAAGTATAAATTGCTTTTCTGGTTTAGTTTTCAAGTCTTAAAATTGAAATCAGATAAAACAAGAAAAAAAAATTACTTGAGGTCTCATTTGTTGTTCTTTTTTCTTGGTTGGATTTTATGTTTAGTTGCCCTTTAAGATTAGGTAGGTTTCCCAGCATCTTACAGATTTTTTCAACCAAAGCCAGAAATGGATTTGAAAAGAGGAGAAATCTTAGTCTTATGTTTACAACAGAATCCGCTGCGGGTCATACGCGGGAATTCCCTAGTGTGCACGCACCCTAAGGGTGGTATTACATGGGACGATGGGGGCCCGATCGATAATACCTGTTTACAAGACCTATTACACGGCCTGATAATCATTAAACAAGGGCTGCAAGGACATTGTTACCGATGTTCTTGCAGCCCTTGCATAACTATATACATTACTCATCCACTGCTGCGGTCTTCTTCTCCCCGGGTCCCGCGCGCTGTAACGTCAGAGTGGCCTGTCAGCTGATAGGCCACTTTGACGTTAAAGCGCGCGGGACTGGGGGAGAAGAAGACCGCAGCAGCAGCCCTGGAACGTGGATGGGTAAAGTATAACGTTAGTCACCACCCGCGCACCGCTACACGTAGCGGTGCGCGGTCGGCGCCCAGCAAAAATAGGTCAGAACCTATACCAATTCCCGATTCAGCCGATTATCGTTCCGTGTAATAGTACCCTAAGGCTGAAAAAATCTGTCAGATAATTTGTCAGACATCTTTTGGTGTAATAGGGCCTTAAAACCAGGGATGGCTCATATTGATTATATATTATTGATATTAATTATTATTATTATTATTATTGACATTGACATTGTGACATGTAGTTATGGTATGTTCCTTTCTATCTATCATAAATAGAGATGAGCGAACCTTGAGCATGCTCGAGTCGATCCGAACCCGAACGTTCGGTATTTGATTAGCTGGGGCTGCTGAACTTGGATAAAGCTCTAAGGTTGTCTGGAAAACATGGATACAGCCAATGACTATATCCATGTTTTCCACATAGCCTTAGGGCTTTATCCAAGTTCAGCAGCCACCACTAATCAAATGCCGAAAGTTCGGGTTCGGATGGACTCCAGCATGCTCCAGGTTCGCTCATCTCTATTCATAAACCTTTATGATATTTTCCCACTTTCAGGTTTTTAATTGAAAGTAATGAAAACAAAGCCAGGGATCTATTTGAAAAGAGCAGAAATCTCAGCATTTCCTTTATACCCTGCCCTCCACTTAAATTCTGTTTCTTGCTTTGGCTTCAATAATTGCAATGAAAAACCTGACCGTGTGAACACACCCATAGGGCTCTTGGGATGGAGCAATCGCCATTAAACGATTTGTGAGTTAGGGTTCCTTAACACAGAGAGATTTATCTGACAGATTTTTGAAGCCAAAGCCAGGAATGGGTTTGAAAATAGGAGAAATCTCAATCTTTCCTTTATGACCTGTTCCCTGTTTATAGTCTGTTCCTGGCTTTGGCTTCAAAAATCTGTCAGATAAATCTCTCTGTGTAAAGCACCCTTACTGTTACGACTCTAATACTGTGCACAACATTAGACACTTCCATATAGCTGTCCATGTGATCATAGCTTATACGCGTACAACGTACCCAACGATAATCATCTGTGTGTCCTTTCCACGGGGCGATTAGTGTTACGACAATCGGTAATGGTTGGCATTGGGCCAGTAATGGGCCTCTATAAGGTTACAGCTTTCGCTGCGACTTTGGTAGATGACTTTTCTTCGCCATCTTATTTTCTCGCAAATTGCTTTGCGTTCGTCCGTGTCAGTAAATCAGATCTCCTATTAGCTGCGCTGCGAATGACAAGGCACTGCCGGAGTTTACTTGAGAAATAAATGAGAAGCTGCTCTTTCCATGTAAATAGCAGAACCTTCTCCTGCCAACTAGATGAAGTTAGCTGCAGCAGCAGAGGGGAGGATGACTGCTCTCCAGGATGATGGGGGTAATGAGGGAAGGAGACATGACTGGCACCCTCCTGGCTAGGGGGAAGGGAGGAGAGGCCACTATGGGGTCACTAGAAGAAGAGGCACAGACACAGGGAGAGCACTGCCCAAATCTATTAGAGCTGGGGGTGGCTCCCTGGCTGCTGGACTGACTGGAGATGGATCGTGTTACACCATTTGCCTGCTCTTCTCCTCTTCTCCTCTTCTCCCTATACTGTAGCATTAGGGAATAGAAGGCAGGCAGCTCTCTCCCTGCAGCCTGGGCACAGTGGGCACTCCCTGGCACACACAGGACAAAGTTTCTCCTGCTCGCAGAGTGTGTGATAGAAGAAGAAGCAGAGGAGGCAGCAGCAGCAGAGCATTGTGAGCCCAAGTTGTGTTTACTGTGAGGGGGGATGGGAGTGTGCGGGAGGGGAGGAGGGGGAGGTGCTGGTGCAGGCAGGGGGGTGAGGGCAGTCCACTGTCTCTCTGCCATTTGATCAGACTGGAGCTTTGAAGATCAGTGAGCTTCCAGCCGGGCCTCTCTGGGACACTGCCGGGGTCTATGGGATATTTGGGATGTGCATTGGATCTGCAGCTGGATGGGAAGCCTTCCTTTGTGGAGCAAACTTAGCTGGATAGCAGGAGCTGTGCCCAGGGATGGAGCAATAGAGGGACTGGCGGACAAGTAGTTCTCTAGAGGTAAGTTATCTCTATCCCTCTACCTACATAGCCTGCCTGGGTCATGTCTGACTTGTAACCGCACCGTCTGAACTGGGGACAGCTGAGGGCTCTGCTCGGGATCGGACTGGGCAATGGATGGACCGTGTATGTTTCCCGGCACAGGACTAGAGATCGCACTGTGTGCACTGTGGACTGCCGCAACTGGGGATCACACAGTACATGTGTATTAGAGAGATCGCACTGTGTGCACTGTGTATGTCAACTGCCGCAACTGGGGATCACACAGTACATGTGTATTAGAGAGATCGCACTGTGTGCACTGTGTATGTCAACTGCCGCAACTGGGGATCACACAGTACATGTGTATTATAGACATACAAAGAGGCACTGTCACACCAACTACTAGAGATCGCACTGTGTGCACTGTCCAAACAGAGCTGTAGATCACACAGTACATGTGGATTATAGAGATCGCACTGTGTGCACTGGGTATTGTGCACTGTCCAGACAGAACTGGAGATCGCACTGTGTGCACTGGGTATGCTCAGTTTAATATACAGAACTAGAGATCGCAATGTATAAAGTGTGTATGTCCACTGCCATAAACAGTTCTAGAAATCGCACCTTGTGTGTGTGTGTGTGTGTGTGTGTGCACTGCTATAAACAGTAGTAGAGATCGCACTGTGTGTATGTGTGTGCTATACACTGCTATAAACCGTACTAGAAATCGCACATTGTATGTGTGTACACTGCTATAAACATAACCAGAGATCGCACTGTGTGCATTGTGTATGTGAGTGCACTGCCATACACTGCTATAAACAGTAATAGCGATCGCACTGTGTATGTGCTGGCTATAAACATAACTAGAGATGGCTAGGAGTATATATATATATATATATATATATATATATATATATATATATATATATAATGTGATTAGCTATAACTAGTGGGTCCAGAGCAGGGGCTTGCACTGTGTATTATCCCTGGGCTCTGGTTATTTGATGGCAGAGACTGGATGAATAAGGATCATGATGCAGTTGTCTCTGCTGCTATTCGTGTCTGGTGTATTAAAAGCTCCATGTATTCTGGGCTGTAACTTTGGAAGCCAGGACTGATTTAGTGCTGGGGAGGGGGCTGCAGTCTCCCCCAGTGCTGTGGAATAGAGAGGCAGCTAGATTTCACAGTGGCCATAAATTATGCATGGAAACAAATAGGTGCTATCAGTGTGCAGTGCTGGGAGTGAGCACCCCAGGCTTCCAGGCTGATGGCTTGGGCTTTGTCCACCGAAATACAGCATCAACTTTTTTTTCCCCCCTTAGAGCAACAAAGATGGATGTGACATGTATCTGACTAGAGTGATAGAGCAGGTTTATACATGTTATGGCTTATAGATACAGAATTGGAAAGCTGGTTTTAGTGCAGTGCACCACCTATTGATACCACACCTCAAAGTATCAGCATCTATTGGATTGTGTAGAGAAAGACTGGACGGGCTTGGGGTTACTGGTGCCTGTGAACTACATGTCTCAGCATAACTTCACTACATAGAGTAGATATCCACATGTTGCACAGCTCTTGGGTAGTATATATGAATCCAGAATGGATATATGTTGCTATGTTTCTGTGCAGATGAGCTATCCCATGCTGTATCTCCTAAGATGTCTTGCTTTATTATGTTTTTCTTGTTATTATTATAGTTATTGTTGCAGTTTTTGCTATGATCTGCTCAGTGAGAGGCTCTGAGAAATGTGTCTACAGTTCAGGATGGAGTGTTACTTCTGTGCAGTCATAAACATAACCTTATTTTCACTAGCCCCAGGCTAGGCATTCATGTGGTTAATGTAACCATACACCTAATGAACATCCTGCAAGCCGCATTGGTTGATGACACACAACCGGTAAACATTTACCTTGCGCCAAGGAAATTCATGGAAAGATGAATGTGTCCTGTCATTCTTATCTAATTGCGTACTTCAAGCATCTAATTATACCGGCCTAAATGAACGAGAACGTCTTACAAGTCATTGTAGAATCTGTCATATTTCTGCACCCACATATAGGCGACATAGCATTAATTCAAAGCAGGTAGAAATTGGGTGGTAAAAATAGCAGTGCAGAAGTTGCAGCCTTGTCTCTTATGATATCCATTCTTCATTTGACTAATTAAAATGGAAGCAACTTCAGAACAACTACTCCCATCATTGTCAGCCTGTTGCTTGGAGTTTTGTTATGGCAACAGGTAAAGGGCCAGGGGTCTGTGTGAAGCGAGGTGCGTCTTTTAGGCTGATTTTATCTTTAGATGATGAGTCCCAACAGGATATATGAATAACGTTAGTTCCTTAAGGCATTGTTAGATAAGAAGCTTCCAAATGTAGGAATCGTAAAATGACGAATGAATTTAATTTACATGACCTACTGTGAATCTAATTATCGCTGAATAAATTAGGACTTGTGAGGTCATGGCTTACTACTCCAGAGAAAGTACATTGTAATGATGCACAGTATTGCATGCCTGTCATCATCCTCAGCAGCTGGGGCACTTACTTCAGCATAGGGATATTACATCTGAAGTCCATATTATGCATACTAGTGTTCTCTGGTATCAGCCATTTAGGCAAATGTAATGTTATTCAGTGGGAAGTAGTCCAAAGAAATGTCTTCTCCATGATCATTACTTTTTGTCCTGGATATGAGAATCTCCAAACCCATAGGTATATAGGACTGGTATTAGCGACTAGCGTCACATTTGTTGACTTCTGATTTGAAATCTGTATGAAAAAATCTGAAAGTAATCTCAGTTACAGCCAGATCTGAATTGAATTACTGCAAATTTACTAATGCCAGGAATAGATAGGAAAACTGAGGTTTAATCAGGGCTTAGCAATTCATGGCATAAGAAGTGAATTGTTTACTCCAGCTAGATGAGTATTTCTTCAAGCAAGTAGCAAAGTGTATGTAATTAAAATAGTGAAGGCATTGCTCACGTCTGTTAGGAGAGATGATCTGTTTTCATACATTAGATAAGCCATTACGGTTACAGTCAGAAATCCGTGTAAGCCATTTAAATTAAGTTCTTACTTACTGGGAGAATAGCTGCCAATTTCTGCTTCAGAAAAAATTGTGTTCAAGCTTTTTTTTTTCTCGTAGCTGAGAAATGTTGGAGGAAAATCATATTTTACCGCTCCAATGCCAATTCCAGAAGCTGCGGGAGGCTTGTCATGGTCTAGATTCAGTGTCATATGTACAAGACTCAGTACAGCTTATAATAAGGTGGTAGAAAGTGGACGACTAGTAAATTGTTTCCGAAATGCAAATGTGCAAGTATGAAGAGCCATCAAGTGGCTAGTATACACACATAACATGAGGGGTGCCTGTCCCTCCGAACTTTCCTGTTCCGTTGCTCTTTTGTTAACTAACCCATATTAGCATTTTAACAGCAGTGCATTGAACTTCTGTCTTTCTTCTTCAACTTGGGCACAGTATGTAGATCATCCATCATTCTGTCCTTGGCCACAACAGGCTACTGGCCCCATATCCATTCACAGCTATAGAGAAATTATCCGACTGTGAACAACACAGCTGGCTGTAGCATTTTCTTCCTATTCACGGCACTGCCAGCACTGTTGTGCCTAGCAACAAAAGTTAACTTGGCCGTCATAAAATTTGTTTTGTTGCAGAGCAGGGACATTAGGTTGAACCTTGTTGGTGCTATGATGCTCAGCTAGATTCCGAGCAGTAGGAGACGTGGTGTCGCCATAGTGTGATGTCCCAGGTTTTTAGTCGTAGACGTCTTAGCTGCTAACCCCCATGATTTGGAGGCATCTTAGCTAAGCTCTTGGCAATTTAACAACAGCCAACCTCTCAGCGTGCTTGCTTTCAGCGCTGGATTAAGTGACTTAGTCTTAGGCCATATTAAAACTTTTTAACATAGTATTTGAGGAAGAATGTGTCTTTTGTCCTTTTACGTTTCTTGTCCTACCACCTGGTAATTAGGATCCTCAACCAAGCCTGCAGATTACAGTTCTCTGTGGTAGGCACTGCCATGCCTGGTTGGCTTTGGGCAACATTTGTAGTCTTACATTTCCTGGACAATTGTAGTTTACCTACAGTTGCCATAAAGCAAATGTTTATCTAACAGATTGTTCCTGCTTGAGGTGTAAGCTCCATAAAACTGAATGTAGGCACTGGTTGGTTAGGCTTGATAAATTTTCCCCATTGTTTTATCTTGCAGAGAAACACTTTAAGGGGCCATAAAGTATTATCTAAAAGTTTTAATTCCTTCCTTTAAAGAGAAATCAATGGTAACAAATGTTATTTTTCCGTGATGGCTCACTATAGTTACAGTGCTCTTGGGTATGTCCATAGATACCATCATTTTACACTTATTTCCAGGGACACTTTTCTGCTGGACAAGGCAATATCAGCTGTTATTATTAGACTGAGCTCAATGAGGTCCCGGCCCTGTTGCCTATGCTAAATTTAGTGGTACAGTAGATCTTCTATCAATACTCTCTTTCTATAAATATAAACCGGCTGGATAATTGTAGTACACAGTACTGCAGGGCTTCTCGCTAACTTGATATATACATTTGAGTGGCTAGAGCTTTATAGGCTAGTTTTTGCTTTTTTAGTTGGACCAAATTGGCCTTTTGTGGCTCCATTTGTATCAGGTATTTAGTTTTAGGCTTTAGTTATCCTTTCTAATATAAAACTTCAGATAATCTAGTTACTCATTTGTATATCTCATTTTTCTCCATATCTACCTAGTACCTATCTGTTCATCAGCTGCCTGTCTATCTACATCTATCTCTACATCCATCTGTCTTCATATGTAATGAGTCTAGCTGTCTACTTATCTATACATCTTTTTTGTTATCATCTATCTATCTATCTATCTATCTATCTCATATCTCTTAGTTCATCATCCATTAATTATCATTCTCTCTGTAGCTTCATATGTAATATCTAACTACTTATCTGTCCATCCATCCTTCAATGTACATCCTTCATCTATCTATCTATCTATCTATCTATCTATCTATCTATCTATCTATCTATCTATCTATCGATCTATCTATCTATCTATCGATCTATCTATCTATCTACAGTAACATTACTCTCAGGGTCCATGTAATGAAACATACCAGAGACATGTGCTGTGGATGTATTATAGAAGAATAGAATACACTATGTAAATGTATTATGATGCCTGACAAAATATTTTCCGTCCTTTAGTTATTGTAGTTTCCCATAATGCCACTTTCTTATTCATTACGCTTCATATCTGTACTTATTTATTACCAATTGTCTAGCGCAGACATATGCTTTAGGGCTATACACGAACACTGATTTCTGGTGTTTGAATACAGAGGAACAAGTTGTTGCAGCCATATAAGATGGCCTTAAATCCCTTGTACTATACAAATAATAGGACATGTCTCATATAACTGACTCCTTTCATCAGACTTGTAACTAATCTCCATAGCCACCATTTTCTCTAGCCCTGTGCATGTATAGCTTGCTTTCTTTCATAGCTCCAGGCCAGGGAAGTCACTTTTCAGATATCAAACCAAGCTAAGGCTGGGATTAGATGCAGCCCCATCACTTGGCTAGCTATTGTCTCTGTGTCTAGACCACTCCCGTCATCACCAGAGATCAGACAGCCGCCTTCTTTCATCTGAAGGTTGAGGCTATTTGAGTGCTCCTGTGAAGCATGACTATGTATAGGGCGGATCCATCCGTTTGCTTGTCCCGGGGCTGTATATTTTTACTAGTCCTAAACCAAAACATAAACAAAGCACAAGCCTGTTTATTCTGTTTATTTCATGCCCTTGGGTGTGGAGATGTGTGCGGTGCCATCTGCGCCATCCAGTTCTCTGTGGGTTTCCTGAAAAAGTTTGATATTAGGTATATTCTCCTGATGATTCTGCATACATGATGCCTGGTGCCAGTGATGTGTCCAGAAATTTGACTTAGTCTCTTGCCTCAAGCAGAGCTGCCATCAAACTGAATGAGACGCAGCCCCCTGTCTGTGCCCTTATTGATGAGGCTGAGTATAAGCTGCTTACAAGCTGGCACTTTTCCACCAGAATGATCTTCATTTTAGCTCTGATTTCCTTCCAGCTAATAAATATTTGGCAAAACGGACACAAACTTGTCCCAGGCTGATAGGAGTGAAGTCAGCGGATCCTCAATGAATATATTTTCTCCAGCGGTGGAGATCTGCCATAACAATGATCACCAGACCACCTCCTGACACTGGAAAACACTTAATGGCGTGTCTGGACAGGAAAACACGAGCTGTCACCTTCTAATGTGTTTTTTAAAATTGCCTTTTACATTTGGTTGGGCCTAATGGTAGTCTTATTGTCCAGTCTTAAGAAAGCTTACGGCTTTTTGAGTGTTTCAATTGGCTTTCCTATATGAGGAGGTAGTTGTGAAGTAACGTTATATTTTTGGGTGAACCCACGCCCACTACTTTCTGCTGAGCATAAAAACAGATAGACGTATACAGACGCATATAGATATAATGTACATAAAATCTTGAGTAACTTTGTAGAAATGTTCTATTTTCTGTAAACCAGAGGTGCAGATTTCAGGTGTTAAATCTCGCAGCCTTCCTTGCTGGCTCTATGTTGTTTGCACATAGCTGGATTCTGATGTAGAGAGAATCGGTCTCCTACTGCGTTGTTTGCATTCAGCAATGTTCTTCAGCTGTATATGTAACAGAACTATAAATGTTAACTCTAAAAGGTGGATATACATGAAAAGGAGTTCTATCAAGATGAAAACTTACCCCCATCTGCAGTATAGGGGACAGCTAGCTGACTGGTAAGGGTATGTCTGCTGGGAACAGAGGCTCCTTGTCCCCTAGTGAATGGGGTGGCAGCACCTGTGCTCGGCCTCTGCTATTTTCATTCGGAAGTATCATTGAGAATGAATGAAGCATGCGCACTGCCGCTTAATACACTTGGGGGCAAGGAACCTCTGTTCTCAGCATTCAGACCCCCACAGATCAGCTACTTATTCCCTATCCTGATATGGGGTAACATTTAATCTTGGGATAACGTCTTTGAAGTCGTATTAGGGTATGATTTGCTTTCCTCAACACATGAACAATCTTTTGCTAATGCTTTTTATAACCTTCTATTGGCAACTTATTCAACACCCTAGGTCTCATGCAATTCAAACAGAAAAAAGACAACACCTTTTGGCACCCAATATGGTGAAAGACATCTGATGCCAGGCAGTGATATAAAGGGATTGTCATGTGAGTCACAAAGGCGTTGACATGAGTGTTCCAGCATCAGATATCTTCAGTACGTCAAGGGTCGTAAGGCAGTGTCAAAGGGGGATCTCATTTTTCTGTTTGGATTGCATCTACATAAAAGCATTTCCCTCCTAATAACATGGCTTGAAGCTACCTCTCCACTGGGCATTTGGACCCTTAAACACTCTAGAGCTCTGTCTACAGTTAAGGTGCCCATATACTTTATACTACCATCTGTGGGTAAAGATATTCTCCATCAGTCTGTGATGTCAGTGAAAAGAATGGTTGTGCATGATGGAGTTTTGCTGCCTGCCCCTTATATTCTAATAGAATGTTTGGGCATGATGATGCATTTTTGCTGCCTGCCTCTTTTGTTCTGGGAGGAATAAGCTGGTGCCAGAGCAGTCTAGCTATGGTGTATCGCTTCCCATAGAGAACGCATTAATGTCTGATTATGTCAAACACTTGTGTATGGGGAAGTCAGGAGCACACTGAACTATAGATATCTAGTCTAAACATACTACAGCTAGATTGGCAGCCCCCCCCCTTCTCTTTTTTTTCCCATGAGCTAGGGTCCAGCTGTCTTAAGAATTCTCATTAAAATATGCATACATTCTTCATCTGACAGCCTTCTTATGTGTATGGCCTGCACTAATCTAATAAGGCATATAAATGAAGGTAGGATCAGAAGAGTATGATCAGTGCACAGAAAGTTCTCTACCCAGCCAGAATTGCTACTCAGGTAGATCCTTGCCAATGACACCACCTGCCAGATCACACCTTTATAATTCATATGGAATGAGCAGATCAGGTAGAGTAATGCTGCGTTTACACGGAACGATTATCATTCACATTTTCTTAATAACGATCGCATTTGAGCGATAATCGGCTCGTGTAAACACAACGAGTGATCAAGAGACGAGCGAGAAATCGTTCATTGTGATCTATCAACATGTCAAAATTTGCAGATCGCTTTGTGTGAACAGTCTTTCACCCATTCACCCTATGCGTAAGATGGGCTTAAGCGATCTTAAAAACGATTTTTCTAACTATTTATTTGTCTAAACGCTGATTGTAATAAAAACCAAATCATTGCTTCAAAATCGTTAAACAATCAATTTGGCAAATTATCCCTTCGTGTAAATGGACCATCAGACTCTACACGGTTAGCTGAGTTTCTACCTCTTGACTTTGTTTTATTGTAAGTTATTCAACTTTGAATTCATTTTTTGCTTAGGTCTTAAATGAGAAATTCTCAACTGATTGTTAAGCCCAGTGATAGGAATTATAACATATCATCTTTCTTAAGAACGTCCAGAACAATATAATATACTCCCTCAGTCGTAGCTAATTTTTTTAACATCAGGGATGCACCAATTATCCTATTGACCTTGTCTTATTTTTTTCCACCTTTACATATATTGTATTCCTAAAGTTTGCTTTAAAATGAGTTGTCTCTGCAGATTCATAAGGATGACTATCTGCAGCTCCAGCAATGAGCCCATTATTGATGAGGTCATGCAATGTTACTGCCAATTAAGTCAATGCATTTCATTAATATCGTCCCTGAAATCACAGCTCTGTAATGTTGAGATGGCGTGGCACTGGCACAGTCATTGACTGAAGCTATCTGCTTGATGACTAGACATAACTTAGCTGGGCTCATATTAGGCTCTGTTCACATTGACGTGAGCATGTTTGGAATTTGTTTAGGTGCCAACTGCAGCCATAGGCCCCCCAGAAAGTGTCCTTTTGGTGCTTGTAGAAGAGGAATGCAGCAGATTCCTTGTTTTGCACTGTATGGGAAGCGTATGCTGCACTGCACTTATACAAAGGGCCACCAAAAGACAAGGTATATAGTGTGATATGCTTTTTGTTTTCACATTGCGTCCATATGGCTAACATATGTCACTGTTTCACAGTGGCATATGTCAGAGGCATATGTTGGATTTACACATAGAGGAATATTTCCAACATACACCTCTGAAAAATAGCCTCAGTGCAATGTGAACACGGCCTTAGACACACATGACAAAAAAGAAAATTTAAAGAAATTTGTAAGAGAGGAGCATAACTATATGTGATTGACTTTCTAACATAGCATTATACAGATAACAGCTCCTGCCCTTTTGGAGCTCACAATCCCATTTCCCTAGCACAGGTTCAGTCGATAGGGACTCTTCCTGCAACTCAAGTGAATGTTGTTGCTGAATTAACAATATTCTAAAGTTTCCAGAAGTTTATTAAAATTAAAACAACCTGAAAATGTATTCTTGTGGGAAAAGATCCTTCCTAAGGCCTTGTTTGTGGAGCATTTTTGGAGCACATTTTGTCCCAAATTACATGCCAAAAAATACAGTGAGATCCCATTGTTTTCAATGTGAATACTCTCTGTAGTTTACACTGTGATTTTTTTTTTGCACATAATACAAGAGACCTGAAACTTCATCCATGTGTATTCCACACAAAAAAGGCTTCATAAATCTAAGGTACATATTAACCCCATCGAATGAGGTCAATCTATGTGCCGAGTTAGTGACAAAATACGTGGTCAAAAGCGTGGAAATATGTGAGCGAAATCTAGAATACCCGACTCAGACTTCCTGCCATGTATTTGGCACTTTATATTTCCATTATGTAATCCCGGCCTTATACACAAACTACCTGCCTACTAATCCCTTCATGGGTACCACTCCTAATCTCTTCTCCCCTAGATACTACCATAGGGTCTTATTTATTACCATCTTGGCAGAGGTGCTAGAATGTTAAGGATCTCAGGAGGGATACAGGGAAGTGTTCGGTGCATATCTGTGAACGTCGTTAGGTTGTAAAGTACAAAAGTTTATACGGCGTTCTTTTACTACTAGTGTTTTGTAGTATAGGAAGAAACTGAAGGCAATGTGGGCAAACACCTACATGTTGTTGTACTTACACAAATGGTGGGTAAAACTGGTAGAATGTAAGTGCTTTATGCAGATAACAGATTTATAAACTCTTAAAGGGGAACTCCTGCAATCACATTAAAAAAAAATGCACAAAAGGCATGTAGGTGCACTCCCCAATTCCTGACTGATTGACATTTTTACCACTTGTCTATGCTGCTCTTAGCCCTGGATTTAAACTTCTACAAATGATCCCAGTTTTACATAATGAAACTACATCTCCCAACATGCATTGCATCTCAGAACCAACTGCTGGGTACCAGCCCCTGTCTTCAGGGTGTGAGTCAAGATGTGCTGCAGACAAATGGACCAATTCATGTAATAGAAATGTGTTAAAAAAATCTTAGATTATAGATGGGAATTGAACAGGGTGAAATCTTTTTAACCAAGGTTCCATTTTATAGGTAGTTCACAAAAAAAAATTGTGATTTACTTCTATTACAATAAGTCAAGTCTTACAGTACTTATCAGCTGCTGTATGTACTGCAAGAAGTGGTGTATTCCTTCCAGTGTGACACAGTGCTCTCTGCTGCTTCCTCTGTCCGTGTCAGGAACTGTCCAGAGCAGCAGAAAATTCCCATAGAAAACCTCTCCTGTTCTCCAGACTGGAGAGAATACCACTTTCTGTAGCACATACAGCAGCTGATAAGTACTGAAAGACTTGAGATTTTTTAATAGAAGTAAATTACAAATCTCTGGCACTTTCTGACACCAGTTGATTTGAAAGTATATATCTTTTGTGAACTACCCCTTTAAAGATCTAATCTGTGAACTAGAACACATCGCTGTCCACTCTGTTTTTGGTTGTATATAGTAAGTTCTTTTTGTGGAGAAGAGCATAAGTATGAAGTTTATTCATATGCAGAATCCTAAACATAGATACGCCTTTCATTATTAGGGCAGAGCATTCGTAGCTCATCAGGAGCCTTTTTGATTTGATTAGTAGTACTCTGTAAAATAGAACCTTCATTGACTTTATTGTTAAGCTGCTCATAATACAGACCCACTTGCCTATTTCTACATGGCATTTTGAATTGGCTTCCGGGATGTGTACAGTTCTGGATAGAAATTTCACAAAAAGTTATTTAAAAGCATGGTTAGTGAAGCCCCATCAATGGAAGAGATATCCTTAGCTGCTAAAATGATATTAATATTGTCAGAGGAAATGTAGCACTCTCATGACGTGTGATCATTTCAGATGGACATAGAGGCTCTGATAAAGCTTTCATATAACTTGTAGAGATGAGTGAGCCGGGCTGACGTTCGTGTTTGTACAAACCCGAACCATCGGTATTTAAATCCCGCCATCTTCCCTTTCCGTGGAAGGTCATAGGCTGTATTCCTGTTCTCCAGGTGGGACTTGGGCTGTCTCCACCTTCCCTATGGAATGGGAAGACCGGGATTCAAATGCAGATGGTTCGGGTTCGTACATACCCGAATCTCGGCTGGCTCGCTCATATCTCTAATAACTTGTAAAAATAGATGGAGCATTTTCTTGACCATGCTTAAAAATATTTCTTGGTCACATATGTAATAATGCACTTATACTTATATTAGCCATTCTACTTGATTCTCTTATATACATCAATGTTCAGGTTGGTCTAATGTTCTTATTTATGGATAGAAGGGATATATGCCAGACAGTTCTGGCAGCGGCTTATCTCCCTGAAAGAAAAGGATTTGGGCAGTTGAAATCAAACATCTCTGACATCATTTACTTTTCCATTTAGGTCGGAAAGTCAAATGCAGTGTTCCCCCCCCAACTCCAGTCTTCAAGGACCCTCAACAGCACAGGCAATTTGAGTCTATCCCATATAAAGAATACCTTTGGTGATGCCTGATGAACTGCCTATAATTTTTGAGGACTGGAGTTGGGCAGCACTGGTCTAAAGTGTACTTATTATCAGTAGCGGATTATAATAGGTCCGTTTCGGGTGGTAGCCCATGGCCCCTCAAACAGACTTATGTTCAGTCATGATTTGCATAAAAATCGCTGCTTTTTACCACAATTTTGCACAAATCAGGGCAAAACTGCAGCCAGAAGACAATGCAGTAACATTAGAGAATATATTAAAGGACCTTATCATGTGACAATGATGTCATCACAGGTCCTTTACAGGCTGCAATATGGAGAAAATTAGTTTCGCCATAGTTACAGTGGGTTGGGGGGCCCAAGCTTGGTGAACAGCCCGGGGCCCATAGTAAAGTTAGTCAGCCCCTACTTATTATACTTCATTACATGCACAAAATAAAAATGTAACAAATTGGGAAGTGTATATTTTTAAAAGGCAAGAACCAACAGACAAAATAATAAGAATGTGTACAGTTAAAGGGCTTGTCTCATGATGAGCCCCATCTATCTATATGCCCTATTAATGAAAGTAAACATTATAGAGCTCTTTAGTTTCAGTGGAATAAAACCTTTCTTTTACCATTATAACCTCCTACCCCCTTTTTCCTGCCCTGACTGTCTGCCACTCTGCCTTCTATATTGCTGCATGATTTCTAGTCCTGTGCTGCCACCCGTTGCTCCTTCTTATTAAACTTTTTAGTTTTTCTATATGAGGCCCTCACAAAGCGATACACTATGTGTGAAGTTTCAATTTTCTCATCGCCATTGTCTTCCAACTCTAATATTTTTCAGGTTATGAACCTATGTACTGTAAAAATGAAAAGGAGAAAGGGTATTATATACTTGTGACTCAGGTCAATAATTCTTCAATTGTAATATGACTGGGTTACTGGCCAGCTTGTATTCAGGACGCATGGCGGACAGAGACTGCCAACATTATCCTTGTATAACATGGCGGCAATAAAGATCCAAGTACCTTACTGCTATGTGCACACATCCTCATGTTCCTCACTCTCTCTATATATCAATACTCAGCCTACCATGGAACAAATACAAGGAAAGTTTTGCAAGTCATTATTCACATGGGTGTATGAGTTGTTGTGTTTTCCAGACCGCCAAAGTATATTAAAATGTTTAAGTCTTAGTATAAGCGGTGGAAATGTTATTTTAGACTGATTTTTATTTCCTCGCTGTTGACTGTGTAAATATTCAGAGCTATGCCGCTCGCTCTAGGCTGGCAGTTTGCAATGGGGGAAACAAATGCCTTCATTATTATTATAATCGAGGCAAAGTTTCACTTTAACTATATTCATGGGAGATACAAAAGTGTATTTCATATGTAAATAAGGTCCCTATGATCACAGCTTTGGCTCATCATTGTACCGTTTCTATTTGCTTCAATCCAGCGTTGGCTAATTTAAAGAACATTTAGAAAGGACCGGGTTTAATCGGAGCTTTTTCTCACTGATGAGTAACCCAGCCTCATTGCATTTAGAGAAGGCAGCGGCTTTATATAGCAGAGTGATTTCTCCTCTGATTAGACGCGGCTTCTGTTCATTAATGATGTACAAGTGAAGCCTTGGTGGGAAGGTGGGCACTTACGTGGCACAGGCGTATATTGCTCATCATTGATGTGCTGTCTGCTGAAAATGAACTTATTCAATTAAAGGACAAGAGATCAGCAGCTCAATAGAACAAGAAGCTTTGTATTTTCTATCGACTCCATGCGCTACTTGAACATATTGCTGAGCATAATGGACAATCAACCAATTGCTGTTCAAACGTAACTTACTGTACCTTAAATGAAATGTATGAAGGTGTTCCCTCTCCATCTGTCTTAAATCACTCTCGGACACATTTATCAGGACTGATGTAGGGTTTTGGCACCATGAAGAAATTGTCATTGATAATAGCAAAATCTGTTAAAGATTTCTGGGGAAAAAAAGCTCAAAGCTCACAATGAATGACTGAAATGCTGTAGAATAGACCGTCATTAAACAGCATACAGCCAACTGTCAGGTACAGCAAACTGTTTATGTTCTGGTGGAAAATCATGTTACGGTGGCACATGTATACTCCATGATGGCATCTTTGAAGCGAATGTACCATCAGGTTCATTTGCTTTAAGTGTTGCACATAAATAGAATGGCGCTGGCGCTTTAACATGTATTCTTTTAAAGGGGTTATCCAGCGCTACAAAAACATAGCCTTGTTTTTGTAGCACTAGATAACCCCTTTAATGAATCCACTATAACGTGGTTTTTAGACACCAAAAATGGTTGGCTCACCGCCACCACCACAGCAGCGTTCCAGGGTATCAGACCTACCATTAAATACTTTCCATCAAAGGCAAATAATATCACCACTGTTTTTAAAGGATAAAAAATTTACTTCTTGAATCCTTAAAAAATTTACAATAGGTAAGATAAAAATAATGTATCTGGCATGAAAAAAACAAAACAAATGACCAACACAGTTCAAACCTAAAGGTCCTTAAACATGGTATTCAGCCACAATGTGTAAACAAGTACATTGGACCACTGGGGTAAAACCTCCTTATGGGGTGGTTAAGTAGCCCATACATAGCATGTAAAGGAAAAATGGAAATTGTTAGTTTGTTTGTTGTTTGTTTGTCTTTTTAGACAGCACTGCTCAATTTTCATTGTTTTACTTATTGCCTTGACATGGTATCTGTTAATGTCCTGTTCATTTGCAGAACTGGATGCAATTGCTGAGCTTTGTGATCTGTGCTAACAAATGTCTATGGAATTCATGAAATACCCCTCTGGTTTTATGATACAAGCCTGTATTGATTATTGAAACAGAAAGCTGAGCCAGGGGTGATGTACTCTGGCAGTGGTGTATGGTGCGTAGCGATTCTCATCAAATGCGATTTGTTCTGGGTTTTATGCTGTTTGTACATCTAATGGTTGATCTGCCATAACATAACTTCACCGCTCTCACTTCTGGATTCTCAGAGTCATCTCATTATAACATTTATGAATGTGTTGGGTTTTCATCTTCAAGAAGTAGTCAGGTGTCTCAGTTCTCTGAGAGGTGCAAAAAAGTATATAGAAGGATTTAGAACTTAAATAACTGTAAAAGATGTTAGCTTTGAGCTATGGAAAGAAGGTGGTTGTGGTCAGATAAACAGTCATGGCCAGGCCTTGTCCTAAATTCTTCTTTGTTCTCAGGTCACCATTATCTTTGTTCTGTATACATTTTCATCGTAAAGAGTTTAACCTCAAATAGACAATAGTTCCATTCACTGCGACAAAAGGTCATTATCTTTACCAAAGAACCCAAATGACAAATCTATTTTAGAAATCTAATAATATAAGAAATTGTGATCTACCAATGAATATTCTAGAAGCCAGGCAAAGATTGGTGACAATATTTGGTCCAAGAAGAGTCATTGAAGTAGTCCCTAAAGTCTTAAGAAACTTTTAGATGAACAAGCCCATGCTTGATATGAGAGACGATCTAGTATATCCACATTTGTTTAAATCATACCTATCATGACTAGAGATGAGCGAACCAGACGGATTTCTGATTCGTATGAATGAGAAATCTCGGCGGCTGACTCCCGCTGCCTGCTCCCTCCGTGCAGCGGGTGGATACATCGTAAGGAATGCCTGGAAGACTGGGATACAGCCATTGGCATAGGCTGTATCCCAGTTTTCTAGGCGTTCCTTACGATGTATGAACCCGCTGCACGGAGGGAACAGACAACGGGAGTCAGCCGCCGAGATTTCTGATTCATACGAACCAGAAATCCGTCTGGTTCGCTCATCTCTAGTCATGACATAAAAAATAAAAAAAACCTCCAGCAAATAGTTAATGTTTGTATTCTTATAGTGTCCATTTTTATTTAAATTTTGCTGCCCCACCAGTCCATTTAGTGCCCCATTGTGCCGCCTAGTCTTCTGATCAGTTAGTTTACTTAGCTGCAGCAGTCCACAGTCACTGGCCAATCAGTATACATCTTCACCGGCCACCTGATATCACTTCCTGCATTCAGTCTCTTTTATTTTGCCGTTACTAAAGACCAAATAGCCTTAGTGATGGAGCCCCTTGCTGCAGATTTCCAGTAAGTGAGACACCGAGTGGCTGAATGTATAACATTGTATTTCTTAAAGGAAAACTAGCAAAAAACAAATGAAGTAAATTGCAGAGAAGTAGTATATCCTCTCCGCTGCTGATTTATCATTATTCATTGGTAATGATAATGACTATTTAATGAGCCTTTCACACAGTCCAATGGCTGTCGGACACACATTTAATTTACAGGGGGATATATGGCCAACCAATCATGATTTTTAGAACAGCCCAATCCCAGCGATGAGATAATGAAGGAGCAATTGCTTGTTTATTGGCTGATTGCGGGATGTTACCCAATAATCAACGCCCCCAATGACAGGCTTTTTATGTCCTTTATATAAATAAGATTAAATAGTAAAGCATTACAAGAAGTTCATACTCGTGTTTTAGCTCCAGAGGGTAAATCATGGTACATAGAGAGCCTCTAAAAAGTGACTGAATAAAATTTAGTAATTAAAAAGAAACGATGAATAAGCTCTTTCCGCTGGGGTGTAAAATATTTTCCATCAAGAAGTAGTCCAGTGCTTTTCAGATGGCAGAACTTGGTGCTGATCCCAGTGTCAAGTCGCTTTGTGATCTCAGGCCTTGGGCACAAAATAATATTATGAGCTCAGTGGAGCAGGGAATCGTTTTTGCCTGCAAAATTTCAAAATGCACTTGCGGCACTATACGAGGAAAAAATTGCTATATATTATTAAAGCCAGTTCTGTCTAATAGGAGAATTATGTAGACTGGGCACATATAATAATCTCACATTTATGCATTATTCAAAATGAAATTTTAAAATAAAACTGCAGTTATCTTTTGGTTTTAGGATTTTTTTTTTAGATAGAAATGGTCTCTGCAAAGTGCTTTTATTAATCAAAGCAGCATTTAGTTCTCGGAGTGAGTCAAATGAAGCACTAAGCACTAGCATCATTAAAAAGCATTGAATCTTTTTTCAAGAATTCTGCCAGATTGTTCTTGTTCAAGGGGGAAGGATTGGTTTGCTGTAATATTAAAAGCTGGCAAACAACTGAAATATAACTAGCGGTACCAGAAGCCAATTAAGATCAAAGCCGAGATTTTCAGTAGTAAGGCTTCATCGTTTTAATATTAAACATTTTTTCACTTTGACATAGATCAAGAGGTGTTAATGCGGATTCTTTGAAACAAGTCAAGTAGTGTTTTTAAGTGACAGAACTGCTATTTGTTCTATCGCAATCAATTAGTATCAGGCCCCAGAATCCTCTCTATTTCTCCAATGCTGTATCTGAAGTATCTGTTGCCGACAAACAAGAACAGCACTGTAGGCTTTCATTGTAGAAGATGGGTCTGTAAGAAAAAAAGGGACTAAGTGCATACATGAAGAACAAAGCCCCCGCATTTGTATTCCACCCTCCCTAGTCATCCACACTAAACATACACATGTATCTCATCGGTAAGGAGGCAGATGTTGCCAGTGACTAAATAGTTAATATAGTCACAGCAGAGACATTGGTGTCACATACTAATGCTTTTCTAGGAATTTTAGGGGAAAAATATATGCAAAGTAGCTCTCTTCCAAAGGAAACTTGCTCTCACTTGCCATCTTTTGGTGGTAGACGTCCTGCTAATCAGTGTATTCACGAGCCTTAGAATGTGACTAAGGGTTATGAGAGCCAAGCCAGAATCTCTCCCAAAAGGGAAAGTTACATATTCGTTGTGGAGGGATACATACCACTGCTCTTTCTAAAGTGGTTATCTGATGACTGCATATGACGTGTTCACAGAGTAAGGGCCCCTATTCCGCGGGACGATTATCACTCTAAAAATTGTTAGGTCATTCATAATTTAACTATAATCGTTTCGTGTAATAGCAGACAGTAATTAAACGACCAACGAGAAGTCATTGGTTGTTTGATAGAATTTGCACCTATTTTTATCGTTGATTGTTTGCAAATAGTTTGGTAATATAAGAAGTTGTTCGCAGTAGCGATGGCAGGACGGCAGCAAGAACGATCATAAGTAACGATCATCGTTCCTTGTAATTGGGTGAATGCTTTCAGGTTATTCACTATGGCGGTCGTTTGAGATTGTTTATCGTTAATTATCGAAAAATCCCTTGGTGGAAAAGGACCCTAAGTGGTCGTGGTCCAACCACTATACTTGGTTATCTTCAGCATACCCATTTGGTAAATGCGTTTACATTCGAACAGGGTTGCTCATGGTTGTGGTCACAGCAACTAGACTCCCAAACACCTAACCACATTGTCAACATGGCATAACGCCTAGTGAAATGATAAACCTTAATACCTTATAGTAATAGAAAAACAAGCACAGATTAATAAAATACTCAGAGCCAGGTAGACCACTGTGTAACCCACTTCGAAAATGTAATTGCTCGCCAACAAATGCTTTCATAGACATCAGTACAAAACAACCAAAAGTGTAGGTGTCTCTACCAAATTTATAGGCACATTGTCTACCTGGCGGCTGGGATTTGTCCAGCAATGACAGAAGGAGAATTTAGCATTTAGTAGAACACATATATCACCTGTAATAAAGGTTTCTCTGAATGTTGTACTTGGCTGTGAGTTTTGATCTATTGCAGTGCTGAAATAATTTGACCTAAGTTTATTAGGCTTTTAAAAACCGTGAGAAGATTAAACGGTATCGACAATAATAAAAGCAATGGCATTTTATGGTGCCCTGCTGGGGCTCCCAAACCAATTTACCAAGTCCACCGTATTGAAGACCAAATGGCTGAGCTAAGACTTTGTAAGGTTCATTTACTCTTTATTGTGCTTGGTATGATGTGTTTTAGTTTACTTTTGTAAGCCTGCTGATGCATGGAGCTGACTTCCAAGAATGGTTCTCTTTTCCTGGCAGATGTCTTGATCAATAAACAATGGGACTGCTGGCTAAAGTTTTCAACACAGAGGATGACCAAATTCTACATCACTTTGATTGTTTTGCAGTTAGATAATTCAACAATTGTTCCAAAATTATTTTATGGATTGGAGTTGAATGACTACTGGAAACAAAGAAACTTTTTGTTCACTATTGACAGCTGGGCAAAATGTTATAACAGTGCTGATTGGTATTTGAAATGATATCGATAGCAGGAATTGATAGCTTCTTAGTATAAACAAAGCACAATATTAACACTTTGGTTAAATTAGAAAAGTCAGCATATATGGTTTATGTTCCACAATTTTTTTTAAAAGACCAGCTGTTCCAAATGTGTGTATTTAGCAGGGGATTGGGTTAAAAAGCTATTTGGCCAGCAACTATCTTTTGTATATGGGCAGCTTTTGGCTACACTGCAACTTTAACTGTGAGTAGCCTTACTGAGAATTTTCTGGTAGTTGTGACAGCTGCTATTGCTTCTTTGCTTCTTTTACTTTACATACACTAAGTCTATGGGTCCGTGTGAAGGCACTGTTTTCTAGGACAAAAACATTGTATAAATGTATGTTCTGGGAGGGAATAATAGTAATACATTTAAAAAAACCTGTTAAGAGAAAAACTGCTCTTGTGCTACTGCTGTTATTGTGGAGCTTCAGTCTCCTCTGTGCAGTGCTTCAAGGATGTGATGTCACAGGCCTGCTCAGCCAATCAGCTCCTGAGATGTATATACTGCTTTTTGGGTTTTCTGATTATTTATAAAACAGTGGTTTTTTTATCATGAAACTGGGAAAAGCCAAATTGGCTCACAGAGTGGTTAAACTTGTCTCTAAAATCTGCGGTATTTTGTCAGTCGTCACTAGTGGATGCATTGAATAATTCCTTGCTGACCTTTTTAACCCCTTAATTTTCACATTACTATGTATTCTATTCTGTCCATTAGAATAACAGTTTGCTCTGTTATTGAGTAACCATTAGCGGGTAACTAATGACCTAGATCAATATTTTTACAAGAACCATTGTACGGAGTGACGCACAACAGGTGGTCTTCAACTATCTGTAAAATATAGGCTTATTTAAGAAGCTAATGTCTGTTCCATCTTTAAAGATCAGTAAGCAGCACAATCACTTAGCTTACAAATGCTTGTCAGTAAAACATTAAAAAAAATTACATTAGCAAAATAGCAGCCTACCATTGGCGAGTAGTGGCCTTGTTTGCAGTTTTATCCCACAATCAAATCATAGCTTAAAGGGATTTTCTGGTAGAAACCTTCTTTAGATAAAAATGCAAAATAAAATAAAAACAGACTGTACTTACCCACAGCCTCCATTATCTTGGCATTTGGTCTCCCCTGCTTACCTCACCCTGTTGTTTGCATGAGACACTACTGCTCAGCGAATCACTAGCCACAGTTTTTTAAACCAACCCCAGCACCTGGGGTGAATGTTCATTCCACAAACAGCTACTTCACTTAGGGACCCCCATACATATAAACATTCAGTTTTCCTCAAGTCTCATGTGTTGTGAAAAGAGAGAGGGGAGGTAAGGGCCCTATGACACGGCCTGATATTAAGGAGCAAGCGGGTGCCAACGTGTAAGGTCATCTGGCTGGCTTGCTCCTCATTCCCCGCTCGCTGTCTCTGCTATTACACACGCAAACATTGAGTGGGGAGCAGCAAAAGGGCTGGCCTGGATGATCCTCAGATCAGGTGGCCCATAGAAGAAAGTGGTGTGCTGCCACTAGATGTATTATACTAGTTACCTTATGAGTAAATTGTCAATAAAACAAAACTAATTTTGCAAACTTGCCTGTAAAGAATTAGAATTGGCTCCAGAGATTTGGCCTCCAGCAAGATCAGCACTAGTTTGCAGTACCTGGCACAGGTAATCAAGTGGCCGGGCCGCATGAACAATCCCTTTATCGTTCATTTGGCCATTTAAATACATTGCTTTCAGCTGTGCGTATCCTGTTTACACAGAATGATGTGTGGGTGATAGACAATGATTTATAAGGCTGTTCAGCAGATGTGATCAGCCAACAAGCATACGTTTCCCTGCTCCTCGGCTGATTGCTGACACTTCCACATGGGGCGATTATGAGCTAAATGAGCGTTTCTAGCAATACTCATTGCCAATAATTGTCCCATGTAAAAGGTACTCTTCCCATTCTTCTACTGAAGACTTTCACTTGCTATAGTTCCTTATCATATTCTTAGACAAATTAATCTCCAAATTTCTGCTGTGATATTTCAGTGGAATAAGATTTCAGGACTCGGAGACGGATGGTTTTAATGATACTTGCAGCTGCAGCCTTTCTGCCCAGGTTTCTTTATCTGCAAACCTCATCGGATTTTGGAGCAAGGGCCAAAGTGCTTATGTCAGTAAGTGCTTCCAACAAGAATATGCTGACCTTTTTCTGATATAGTTAGCATTTTGCCTTTACGTAATTGAATTTTTATAATTTTAATAATTCAGTTAAGTAGCTTTTTGACACTGGTTGATGGCTCGGCAGCTTGGTTTGATTAAACCTTATTCATCTACATGAGATGTTAATTCATTTATGTAAACATAGTCAATGAAATTGCATTTTAAACACTGTATAGCTAGCCACACTAACATTGTGTCAGAACTGTCAAAGCAAAAGTTATATAAAACTATTTGGGTAACAGTTGTTTACTCATGGGTAATCCTTGATAATCGTGTAGGATTTTGTGGGTTTAGGAGAGTCCGGGCACCGTTACCCTTTGTGGCACATTAACTATGTGGTATAATGGGGAAAATAAGAATATTTAATAAAAATATGCCTTTGTCTGTGCACTAACTAGACACCGGTCTGCTCACTCAGAGATCACATTGACTATCTATATTCATAAATGAAGTCATTTACCGCCCATTACACAAACATTAGAGGTCACTGGAAGTCATGTATCTATATAGAGGCCCAAGGCATTCTACTGAGCTCAGTGGTTTGCAAGACAAGCTCTGATATCCTTAGGAATAAATTATTCCTCATGGGGATATACACCCACATCATGTTACACATATATGTTGTGAACCTGTCAAAATGAAATGCTGACATATACACGCTCTTACTGGCACCAGCCCCATTGACTTTAGTAATACAAACAAACATCCCTAGGGCTGCATCCAACTTCCTCAGCCACTGGTAATCAAATGCCAAGACTTCTGGGTTCGGAAAGACTGGAGGATACTCAAGTTGCACTCATCTCTACTAGTCATGTTCAGGTCACTAATGTCAATGAGGCCCATACCAGTTTGAGCCTATATACTTCAGTAACCCACTTTTGACAGTTTGTCAATGTATACTGACACAGAGTACACAATTGTGATGTGAAGAAGCCAGGGCCGGCCTTTGGGGTGTGCGAGCTGTGCGGTTGCACAGGGCGCATCACTCCTGGCCAGCTAGGGGGGCGCTCTGGCAGTCAGCTGCACACTTAACTGGTCTGGCAGACAGACGTTCTGTCTGTCTGCCAGAGCGCCCCTCTAGCTGGCCGCCTGCCCTCCTTACATAGTAGTTGGTTTGGGCGCTCCAGAAGATAGACGGGCTAGGGACCTGGCAAAGTAATGTTCCGGGTTGATCCCGGTAAGCTCCGCCCCCCGCCGACAAGCCCCGCCCCCGGCACCCACCACATGTGGGAGGCTGACTTTTTTCTTGCCACATTGCAGCCTGCAGGGTGCTCAGGTCCCATCAGTGTGGTGACCTGTGACCTCTGCCCAGCCATGTGCGTCCTCCCTCCTCCTCCTCAGCAATGCTGCAGCCTCCAGGATCCTGGGCCCCTGCTGTAAGTCTGATGATTCTCTCTCCTCTGTCTCTCTACCTCTTTCCCTTCTATCTATCTATCTATCTATCTATCTATCTATATATCAGCTAAACAGTGTATAACTACTGCCCCAGCATACCCAACAGCTAAACAGTACATAACTACTACCCCCAGTATACCCCAACAGCTAAACAGTGCATAACTACTGCCCCAGCATACCCCAACAGCTAAACAGTGCATAACTACTACCCCCAACATACCCAACAGCTAAACAGTGCATGACTACTGCCCCCAGCATACCCCAACAGCTAAACAGTACATAACTACTACCCCCAGCATACCCCAACAGCTAAACAGTGCATAACTACTGCCCCCAGCATACCCCAACAGCTAAACAGTGCATGACTACTACCCCCAGCATACCCCAACAGCTAAACAGTGCATGACTACTACCCCCAGCATACCCCAACAGCTAAACAGTGCATAACTACTGCCCCAGCATACCCCAACAGCTAAACAGTGCATAACTACTGCCCCTAGCATACACCAACAGCTAAACAGTACATAACTACTGCCCCCAGCATACCCCAACAGCTAAACAGTGCATAACTACTGCCCCCAGCATACCCCAACAGCTAAACAGTGCATAACTACTACCCCCAGCATACCCCAACAGCTAAACAGTGCATAACTACTGCCCCCAGCATACCCCAACAGCTAAACAGTGCATAACTACTGCCCCCAGCATATCCCAACAGCTAAACAGTGCATGACTACTACCCCCAGCATACCCCAACAGCTAAACAGTGCATAACTACTGCCCCAGCATACCCCAACAGCTAAACAGTGCATAACTACTGCCCCCAGCATACACCAACAGCTAAACAGTACATAACTACTGCCCCCAGCATACCCCAACAGCTAAACAGTGCATAACTACTGCCCCCAGCATACCCCAACAGCTAAACAGTGCATAACTACTACCCCCAGCATACCCCAACAGCTAAACAGTGCATAACTACTGCCCCCAGCATACCCCAACAGCTAAACAGTGCATAACTACTGCCCCCAGCATATCCCAACAGCTAAACAGTGCATGACTACTACCCCCAGCATACCCCAACAGCTAAACAGTGCATAACTACTGCCCCCAGCATACCCAACAGCTAAACAGTGCATAACTACTACCCCCAGCATACCCCAACAGCTAAACAGTACATAACTACTGCCCCCAGCATACCCCAACAGCTAAACAGTGCATAACTACTGCCCCCAGCATACCCCAACAGCTAAACAGTGCATAACTACTGCCCCCAGCATACACCAACAGCTAAACAGTGCATAACTACTGCCCCCAGCATACCCCAACAGCTAAACAGTGCATAACTACTGCCCCCAGCATACCCCAACAGCTAAACAGTGCATAACTACTGCCCCCAGCATACCCCAACAGCTAAACAGTGCATAACTACTACCCCCAGCATACCCCAACAGCTAAACAGTGCATGACTACTACCCCCAGCATACCCCAACAGCTAAACAGTGCATAACTACTGCCCCCAGCATATCCCAACAGCTAAACAGTGCATAACTACTGCCCCCAGCATACCCAACAGCTAAACAGTGCATAACTACTGCCCCCAGCATATCCCAACAGCTAAACAGTGCATAACTACTGCCCCCAGCATACCCAACAGCTAAACAGTGCATAACTACTGCCCCCAGCATACCCCAACAGCTAAACAGTGCATAACTACTGCCCCCAGCATACCCCAACAGCTAAACAGTACATAACTACTGCCCCCAGCATACCCCAACAGCTAAAGAGTGCATAACTACTGCCCCCAGCATACACCAACAGCTAAACAGTACATAACTACTACCCCCAGTATACCCCAACAGCTAAACAGTGCATAACTACTGCCCCCAGCATACCCCAACAGCTAAACAGTGCATAACTACTGCCCCCAGCATACCCCAACAGCTAAACAGTGCATAACTACTGCCCCCAGCATACCCAACAGCTAAACAGTGCATAACTACTGCCCCCAGCATACACCAACAGCTAAACAGTGCATAACTACTGCCCCCAGCATACCCCAACAGCTAAACAGTGCATAACTACTGCCCCAGCATACCCCAACAGCTAAACAGTGCATAACTACTGCCCCCAGCATACCCAACAGCTAAACAGTGCATAACTACTGCCCCCACGGTAAACAGTGTAATTGCCAAATAGGCCAAGTCCAAATTTGCTGTTTTTTAGTGAAGTCACATCCCAGAGAAAAATTCAAAAAGTGATTAAAAGGTCACATATATAACGGGGGGGGGGGGGGGTAGATGATTGATAGATACATACATAGATGGTACTTCTATCGGGGGTCGGGGGGTTTGGGGGGGCTGGGGTTTAGGGGTGGAGCTTGTTGTAGTAGGATTTTGTATATTGTATCTAAATCCTACAGCCTCCTGTCCCGTTTGTGGTTTTATTGTGGGGGGTTGTCTGGAGGGATGGGAGGCTGTGAGATTTAGTCTATGTCACCATTAGGGGGTATCAACAGGGGCGGGGGGGGGGCGCCAAAAGAAAGTTTCGCACAGGGCGCCATCTACCCTAAGGCCGGCCCTGGAAGAAGCCCCAACACTTGGATTTCTACCGTAGTTGTGCCACTGGATTTGCACAAGGAATACTCCCTATTTAATAGGGCTAATCTGTATGGGGCCAGACTTTTCTGCTCAGGATGCACAAGAAAAATCAGCATGTTCTTTATTCTTGCTGCTTCTTCTCCATAAAGTGGACAAAAATCTGTGTGAACTTTTTGCCATTAATGTGGCAAGGGTTACAAAAAACCCATGCATTGTTGGCAGTACTTGTGCTGAGATCCTGCTAAGTCTTACACAGAGCCTAATACACACTTTGGTGGCAAGAACTTTGTTAGATACCTCAGTAAACCCAATATGGAACCCTTTTTGATTATAGCAATATATAGGTAGCCTATTTTGCTTTTGAGATACATCAACTCATAGGATACAAAAACTAAAAAGTTTTTTTTACATCTAGTTCAAAACTATAAAATCTTGTTAAGGAATTCTTAGTGTAGAATAAGAGCATACAAACCCCTACAGTGATGTATATTATGTATATTAAAGGTGGTTTTTACCAGGAGCAGGCTGGGGGAGTAGTATTGTATGGAGTTTTGGAATATGGATTATGTTTTGATTTATTATGGAGAAACAAAGGGGTTTACGTATCATATTATAGGTGGCTGAGAGTGTTCATATACTAGCTTTCAGGCTGTTGTTGTAGATGTTGTTGTTTATGCAGGATTTACTATTGTTTGTGTGCTGTGAATTTACATTTTTGCACCATAAACAAATCTGAAGAGTGGGTCATCTCAGTATATATATGCCAGCTAGGTATCAGTATACTGTTGCTTTTAGACGGGCATAATACGGAAGCACTTTCCTGTCAGTATTATGGCTGACAAATGTCACTTCTGCTTGTCAGACCCACAGTCTGGGAAAATGTGTTTGTGTAAAACAGGTCTAATATAAGCATCAGTGTTAATGTTATTTAAATTTAATTTTATTTTGTCTTCTCTATGGAGCCTATCTCCTGTAGTGAAGGGTGCACTTCCATTGGGTATAAATCATGATCAGAGGGGATCTTTATACTGAGACTCCAACTGTGTGACATATCAAAAGTTGAAGCAAAAGTACCACTTGGCATACAGAATTTTTTTATATATGATCTGGCCCGCCTCCAGTGCACTGAGCGAGCTAACTGCAGATGGAGAAACCGATGCTTGTTGGAAAAAAAAGAGACCAAACACAGGAAGTCCCACTCATATGCGCTCATAGAGAAGGCTGTCATGTGACTGATGGACACATTGAGCCGTGACTCTGTACTGGCCAGTACTTCATGTGTTTAGGAAGTGATAAAAATTGAGAGTTCTCAGTTAATACCTTTCTGCTTTCCATGAATTGTCTACCATACCTTTATATTGCAATGTCGTTTTGTGTATAAATATGTGATTTTTCAGATATTGTGTTAAACCGTGTCTGATGAAGAGACCTTAGCCTAGTCTTGTCTAGTCTTGTCCAAATTTTTTTCAGTTAGCCATAAAATCATATCATTTATTGAAAAGGCCACATTTTTTATCCCTTGTAGCCATTTCTTACTTCCAAAGGAAATGTCAGCTAGTGTCTTTTAAAGGGGAACTATCAGCAGGTTAGATGAACCTATCCTGCTCATAGCCCCCTATTGGGCCTGGGGTACTGAGGATGACGGTATGTCTCTTACCTTCCTCCTCGGCACTGTTCCTGTGCTGTTAGTTTTTTCATCCTCCGTCGGGAGCACCATTGGGAGCACTGCCCCGCCCCCATCACGTAAGCCGGCTTCCACCATGGGGACAGTGCTCCGGAATGAGGATTAAGAAACTAACAGCACAGGAACAGTGCCGAGGAGTAAGGAGTAAAGAGACATACTGTAATCCTCAGCGGCCCAGGCGCAATAGGGAGCTATCAGCAGGTTAGGTTCGTCTAACTTGCTGATAGTTCCACTTTAAAGGCATAGCAGATTTTAGCCAAACCTATTAGATTTTCCTAAGATTCAACAGTCACAAGCTAGTTAGAGGAAAAGCCATTTAAATGCCACTTTATTAACACCCGTCCTTATTTCAATAAAGTAATGGAACTTACAAAAATGTACATGGATTTGTAACAAAAAAAAAAAAACATTTAACCCAGCCGCCCGTGTAACATGAATTGTTATTGTAGAGTAATCCGCAGGGAAAGAGCTGATAAATTAGCGGTTAAAATTGACAAGTGACAAGACATTTGGAAATATCATTTGTCGTCTTTCTACAGTGAAGGTGATATCCGTGCATTTCGAATAATGCCTTTTCCTGCATCCAAAACTGTGAAAATAACAGGCAGCAGGTTGGGTAAATGTGCCGTTCCTCCCAAATCCCTTTTTATAACAGTCTTAAAGCGCACCAGGCTATTACTCCCTATTGCTAGTAAATTGAAGTTTTTTACAGTATATCACTATCACTGAGTCTATAGCTTTCCCTGGTTATTGTAGGGCATACCTCAGCATGGAGCGAGGCTTCCACACAGTCCCACATCTGCACATCTATGTGTCTTTCTGGATTAAACAAGCAATTTATTAAAGCCCTTTGCAGGAAGCATACCAGCAGTGAAGGGGTGCAGGCAGAGGATTTAGCTACAACACAACCTGCTCTTCTGTGGAACGATATTGACATGGAAGAAAGTGAAACTTTCCATACATTTTACTCTCACTGGGGAAATCTGTATGCTACTGGAATGTGCAGAAAGTATAGACTGAGCCTAAACACTGAAACAGTATCTTCAGTTATGTGGCCTCATGCACACCGCCTTATTATAGGTCCGTACAACCTTCAAGTTGTAGAGATCAGTAATAGGGCCTCTATCGTCTTCTATTAGTTTACTGCAAAGCTGTATGCTAATGATTTCATAAAATGTCCCATATAAACTGTGCTGTATTCGCTTGCATTCTATATTACGGACGTGTTCTGCCCTGCAAGTATTGCTTAATAGAATATGGCACCCATAGAGCATTATACACATGAGGCTTTAAAAGTTTTTTTTTTGGAAAAATAGAAAACTTTGTGTACTGTCTCCGCATAAGTAAAAAAAAGATGAATACGCTGCTATAAAGTAATGATAAAATACTTATAGATATAAAACATAGGAACAGAAGTTTCACTGGTACATAAGATCCCCCACAGCTGCATCTGCTCCTGCTTGCTGGTCTGTGTGTCTTGTACACTTTCCAGGGCAGGACATGTAGACTTTACATGTTTGCTATTTACACTGCAAGATTTGCACAAGCATACACATGTATGGCTTATTGTACCAATATTTTGAGAGTAAGATAAAGTGAAGTCTATTGAAGGTTTGTTCATGATTTGTAAAGGAAACCCGTGAATCATCATAATTGCCACATTTAGTTATTTCACGATGTCACTAGCGTTGTTACCAATGTGATTGGTTCAATGTGAAAGCTGGATTTCAGAGAACTCTTCTGATCTGTCTTAGTAAAATCCCTTTATTGTGCTGTACCTCTGTTATTCCTCTGGGAAAAGCTTCAACTTATTACTAACCAGGTGTTATCATATAACTTGTCCTTACATCATCTGACCATGTCCATTCCTTATTGTCAGTGTGATATTGACATGGGGCAGATGTTTGAGTCACATATGGGTATGTTCACACAGAATCAAATGAAGAATCTACATGAAAACTGAATCCACATCTCCTGGTTTAGTTTGTACTGAAAATTATAGCGGATATTTTTTTCCAGCATGGATTTCAGATCCAGAACCAAGATCACTTATTTGTTGGAAATATCAACCTAGGCTGAAACTCCCTATTCTGTAGAGTCAAATCAGGAGTCGTATCTTCTCATTGTCATTACAGGCAATGTTAAGGCACTATTACACGGAACGATTATTGGCCGTATTCGGCCCATAATCGCCCTGGGTAATAGAACACAATGATCACTGACATGAATGATGTCGGCTGATCGTTGTAGTCGTTTGTCTTTCAACATATTGACTCAGATCACTGCTATATGCTATGGGCTGCCCGGATGATCTAAACCCAGGCAGCCCCCCGCACCTCTCCGCGGCCCCTCCCGCACTCACCCGCTCGCTGCCACTGTGTGTAATAGTGGCGGCAGAAAGCGGGGGACGAGAAGCAAACGAGTATGACAGCACTCGTTTGCTCCTCATAGTCGCCCCGTGTAATAGGGGCTTTACAATGAAAGGTGACATGCCTATTGTTAAGCTAGATAACACAAGATCCACTATTGCTAATAGGTAATGGTCACAGCTCCACTCCTCTCCCTTGTACAAAGACTGTTGCTTAGGTCACAGAGCATCCATAGAACAAATGCATTCTCTTTTAGGAACCTTTTAGAAACTGTAAGGGTGCCTTCACACATACTGACTCGCAGCAGAAAACTCCCTGCGAGTTTCTGCTACGAGCCGAGGTCCTTGAAGGCCCCTATAACTACATACAAGCAGTGGTCTGAAAGACCGCTGCGTGTATGTAATGCAGCCGCCCCCTTAACCCCTTCGGCTCCCGCACCAGTCCCGCACCGCTGTCCCCATATATTACCTGGCTCTGGCTGCACGGGGTCCCGGGGTCCTGCTCTGCCGCCCAGCCAATCAGTGGGTGCGGCTGGGCAACACCCTGATTGGCTGGGCGGCAGAGCAGGACCCCGGGACCCCGTTCAGCCAGAGCCAGGTAATGTATGGAGACAGCAGTGCGGGGGCCCAAGGAGTTAAGGGGCGGCTGCATTACATACACGCAGCGGTCTTTCAGACCACTGCTTGTATGTAGTGATAGGGGCCTTCAAGGCCCTTGGCTCGTAGCAGAAACTCGGGAGCTTTCTGCTGCAAATCGGTATGTGTGAAGGCACCCTAATGGTGCTACAATGTATTCAGAGGTATCCATATTACTGTAGAAATGTTTCCTGTGAAGAACCAAGCCTATAAAAGCTATAATGGCAACTATATGGGCTTATTACCCACCATTCCTAGAAATACATAAAAGTAAGAGAAGGGCCATAAGGAATTCCAGTCCTTATGGCCACCAACAGGTCATGTGTTGAGTATTTCACAGGTGATATAATTATACTCGGGGCATCAGGTATTATCACAGGTGTTCTTTGTATGGGATATCCTCAAAGCAGGATCAGTTGGTGGGCCATGAGGACTGGAGTTGAGAAGCACTGAGTAAGAAACACCTAAATAGACCTTTGTTTTGCATGCATGTATATATAGTATAGGCGTAGATCCTATCTTACAATATAAGCAGTTATTCACATTTTGATGAGCAGATGCTTCATTTTTATCAGTGACTGAAAATCGATAGAATGAAATATGAACAGGAATCTGTTTCATCAAACATTAAATCAGTTGATTCCTCTTATGCCATGTAACACTGTCTGTTTTAGGAAGGCTTGTAGTGGCAGGCTGTGGGATGATATATACTGTATATGGTGGTTGATGGGATGTATGAATACCTTTAAGTTATAGAATTATTCAGCAGAATGTAACCATGTATTTATCATTATGGAATAGAGCAATCTTGAAATAATCCGTTTTTGTTAATTGGTAAAACAATGGTTAACAGAATTTGTATTTCTTATAGGTAAAACCCTGTTATCAAAACGTGGACTCGTCCGTTTGATGAACCATGACGCTGTGTGTGCTTCATGCTGGCATGGTGCTGGGAATGGCGTCATTGGTCTATGCAGTTAGTTTTCCTGAAGACGACGAGCCTATTAACATTGTAGATTATCACTGTAAGTATTTTCACCTTTTACTTTCAGTTTCACAGCAAACTTCCTACACTGTAATAGATTTGTTGTCAAGGCGAATGTACCATCAGCGGCCCTGGGCCCACCTCCAGTTCTTTAACCCTGGCCAGTGCCCAGTAATAGACCGCCACTGTGTGAGGGAACCGGGCTGTGGATCAAAAAAAGGACCGCTGCACCAGCATCCTCAATGTTGGTGCCGTTCTATTGATATGCTACATTACAAGCAATTGTACCTGATGGTACATTCGCTTTAAGGTATGAAACAGCAAACCTTGTGGTCAGAGAGGGGACATGGTAGAACTCCAGGGTACACTTCCATCATTTTTGGCTCATGAACTACCTGTTTAAAAAATGGGATCAGCCAATGAATGAGCGCACACTTGTTCATCATTATCAGTCTGTTTGGCCAATACTTGCCCCATGTAATAGGACCTTAAGTTAAAGAATAAACATTAATGAGTAATGAGTGTATGGCAAGGAGGATGACAGTGGGAAAAGAGGGCCAAGCAAATTGGATTTTTTTCCGCCCAACCATATAGTTCTAGGAGGGATAAGAGCTGTCTGCTTCAACTTACCTTCTGTCCCTATAGAGAACACATGAACACTATTTCGGCTGTGCCAAAGGCTATTATGTATAAACAGACAGTTGTTGAAATTGTATAGCCATCTTAAGCCCTACCCTTCCCATCCCACCAGTCCCTAAAGAGCACAACCCAATTTTGACTGGTCTGTTTTTGTGTTTTCTTAGTTTATTTATTAATATTAGTTTTAATAGTAGCGGAAAGTCTTAAAGAATTACAAACAAGAACATCCTCTCTTTGTCTTTAACCTCAATCCTTGCAGTCCTTAGCGTCCCGTTAAATGATTCCGTATTTAAATATTTGATGAATTTGTGGACTTGCACAGATATAATTGTGTTCCAGTTCTCCCAGAAGGCTTCATTGTGCAGTTTCTCAGTACACTGAATTATTTGCATAGAATCGTATAACCTAGACTAATTTAGATGAAATCCCTCCAGCATCTTTTAGACTGCTTCTCTAGAAGAAAACGCCTGTCTACAAGGAGAACATAACATGTCTACAGTGTACTCTGTAGTTGTCTCATGAGGGGCCACACGTAATTTGAAAGGGAAGGAAGTCACATTTGCTGACATTGGTCATATTTTTTTCATTTCTATTCAAGATGTTTCAACAGGGATTTAACTTAAACCCTTCTACACCTAGTATATACAGCTAATCAATTTTGTATATTGATTCTTTAGCTGTGTAATCCAGAGTGATGGTGTATCCCATTTTAACTTGCAGATTCAAGGCAATATCCAGTATTTAAAGGACGCCCTTCAGGCAATGAATCACAGCACAGCTTGGACTTTCAACTGATGTTAAAAATTCGAGACACACTTTATGTTGCTGGAAGGTAATTTCCTTTAATCTGTTTATAGGAATTGGACTTGCATTCTATTTTCCGTTCGACAGTCATTTTTAAAGCTCGCAGAAAAGCATCTGTTTAGGAAATGAAAATAGTAATCTCTATCAATATATTAGGTTTCATGTGTAGAAGGCAATGGCACAGAACAAAACAACGGTCATATGGAGGCTTCATGTGACTGAGCTTGACATTCCAACAAGCTGAAGCATGATTCCTATGTAAGGAGGTAGCTGTGCTATGTTACAATTTTTACTGGATCTTTTGGTTGAGAATTCCATCAAGTGTTTAACTTAAACTTGAAAATATAATTTCTCTTAACACTAACAAGTGTAAAAGGGATTATCCCAAGAAAGCCAAGACAGGATAACTAGCTGATCGGTGGAGGTTCAACTGCTGGGCATCCCTCCAATGACAAAAATGGTGGAACCTTGTCCCGTGAGTGGATGGAGCAGCAGCATACATGCATTGACCTTGACTTCATTCACTCTTTTAGGGCAAAGAAGGTGCTGCCGCTCCATTCACTCAAGGGACAAGGGACCCCTGCCCAAGTGATCGTTGAGTGGACTAGTAATCAGACCCCACCTGATCAGCTAGTTTCCCCTATTTTTATAATAGATTATAACTTGCAATCTTGGGAAAACCCCTTAAAAAAGGTTGTCTAGTCTATATAACCTCTTTTCAAAGTGCTATATTACCATCCACTATTAGACAGAGCAGATTAATATAGATGGTCCCCTGCTGTAGTTTTTACCTGTTTATGTAGTTAATTGTAATTTATTCATTCGAATGACCAGTAATGCAATACTACAAACCACAGCATGGGAAATGTTTGGCTGGCTACAGATAGCTGGGACTTTCAGAAGCCGGTCCCACTGTGCTAAGTTTTTTACTCTGTATTTTTTACGCTGTATTTTTATTGGAGCTTAAACTACACAATCTAACTTTGGGCTTAATCTATTGTTTTGAGCCCAATTAAAAATAGTATAGGGTAGTCAGGTTCAGATTCTTTGTTAGCAAAAAAAAATCTTAATTACAGACATTTAAAACAAAGTCATAGACACAAAAAAAGTAGTCAGGAAAACATAAGTAACAATTAAGGATGAGCGAACCTAAAGCAGGTTCAGTTCAGTTTGGTATTTGATTATGGGTGGCTGAAGAAGTTGGATGCAGCTCTCGGGTGTCCTGCCTTTTCATCTAACTTCCTCAACCACCAAAAATCGAATGCAGCATGCTCTGGTTCAGACAAACCCAAGCATGCTTGAGGTTCACTCATCTCATATAATCATACTGGCACTAAAACGTATACGGATCTAATATATATTTTGTGTATAATGGTAAAATCGCTACAACAAAATTTTAATCTTAGTACATATAGAATAATAGTATTCCCAGTAGTATACCAATTACACAAGCATATAAAGTGACAACCGAATAATAAGAACTGAAGCACGTAGCTATGTAATTGTGTTACCGACAAAACGTGTCATGCGACTATTAACACCTTACTTTGAGATCCTTCTGTGATTATCCAGTTGCTCGCTGTTTTGTATGTCACACTTATGAAACACAAGGCAAAAACATATTTCAAGCTTGATGGATTTAGAAATATGTTTTGGTTGTGTTGCAAATCTTGTGATTGATCATCACTGTTAAACACAGAAATGCAGGTTGATGACTCCTACCTTGGAAGAGACATTGATCTTAAGAAATCTGATTAAAAAATCTGTTGATTGATGGTTTGTGCAACAGCAACCTGCTAAAACATGCAAAGCCTAAATCTTAGAAGCACATGGAAAGAAGGTTAGGCTGCTTTGTCACAAAAAAAGAAAGCAAATGAAACCGATACTCCTTACTAAACAAGGAAAAATGTAATCTGACAATAGACAAAGAAATTCAGTAGGGCTGCAGAACATTTATTGTCTGACAGAGGTCTTGAAAATACATTTGTCATGCTATGCATGAATGACTCGAAGGCCAGTACTCTTCTCCATTTCCTGAAGAAGCTTCTTTCTTTATCTTTCACAGAGATCAAGTTTATGCTGTAAATTTAAATGAGATGCACAAGACTGAAGTAACGCCGAGCAGAGTAAGTGAACGTATTCCATAAGTGCCATCAAAAAGCCGCCTTGACTTTTAAAAGAAAATGTCATTCAAAGTCTTTTTTGTTTTACGATTTTTGTTTCTTCAGAAGTTGACATGGAGATCGGGTCAAGCAGACCGAAAGAATTGTGCAATGAAAGGCAAGCACAAGGTATTTGTGGACTCTTGAAGGCTAAACTTCAAAAGATGACGTTGATAGAAGCTTGTGATTTTCTAATGTTTCATGTCTTTCGTGATTCAGGATGAATGCCATAACTACATCAAGGTTTTTGTTCCTCGAAATGACGAGATGGTCTTTGTCTGTGGCACAAATGCATTCAATCCCATGTGTAGATACTACAGGGTAAGAAAGGCCTTTTATTCTCTTCGTACCCTGATGCAAATCCTTTCAATCTTTTTGCCTTCTGGTAACATACAGGCGATTGATAGAACATGTGTTGGATCTGACTGATATAATCATGGACACTGGAGGCTTAGTTGTCAGGTTTAATTATCAATTAGGGCGCCGTTCATCTAGTAGCTGCCAGCCGAACAGCTATCTCTCAGGTTCACCCCATAGATATGAGCTTTTACATTGGCAAAAGTTTGTGTTCTTAAAGGAGAGAGGAGAGTTAAGGCACTGTAAGACAACCTAACCCTTCTACTTCTGTTGAGAGGCCCGATAACAGTCGGCCAAACCCGCCAAAGTTGGAGGGTTTGATTGATTTTTGTCAAAATTGTATGTAGGCCTTTAATTTTGTTGACTGCACTCTAGTTACATTTATTTGAGTATTAATACCGAGGAATTGGTCTTGCTGCTCAGTTGAACTGACGAAGTCTCTTTGATGACTAGTGAAATGTTTGGAAGGGTTTTTCTTGACTTTGAAGACCTTGATGACTGACAGCCCAGACATGTCATTGTTAATATCTGAAAACTGATAGAGAATCAGCATCTTGTGATTTATTATAGTTACTAGAATTTATATTTTAATAGACATGTCATACTTGCTATCGAGGATAAAAGCTGTAAGTAGGTGGATTAACCTACTGCTTGAACCATGACGAGTCAAATAAACACATGATTAGCTGCTCAGAGCCGCAGGGAGTTCTTTGGCACTTAAAATGTAAAATCTATCTGTAGTAAATGATCATTTGGTTTTTCATCCTCATTGACAGTCTAAATAACTACAACAATGTCTATAAATTCATAAATTTTATCAAAATTATTTACAAATGTAATAAGGCTGAAGTGCCCAGAGAACCTGCCCAGCTGATTTATGTATCTTGTACTTTTGCAGTTAAGCTCTTTGGAATATGACGGGGAAGAAATAAGCGGCTTGGCCAGATGCCCATTTGATGCCAAACAAACCAATGTGGCCCTCTTTGCTGGTAAAACATTTGCTGCTGCTGTTGTTGTGTTTTTTTTTTAGTTTGTAGGACTAATGACATTATAATTTCAAGAAATAAGATTCAGATGCACATTTTTGTTTAAAGGGGTAGTTCACAAAAAGTTTTTTTTTCTTTCAAATCAACAGGTGACAGAGATTTGTAGTTTACTTCTATTAAAACATCTGCTGTATGTCCTGCAGGAAGTAGTTTTCTTTTGAGTCTAGAGAACAGGAAAGGTTTTCTATGGGGATTTTTTACTGCTCTAGAAAGTTCATGTCACAGACAGAGGTGTCAGCAGAGAGCACTGTGTCAGACTGGAAGGACATACAGAAGCTAAGTACTGGAAGACTTGAGATTTTTAATAAAGAAAATTACAAATCTCTGGCACTTTCTGGGACCAGATGATTTGAAAGAAAAAAAAAATTGGTGAACTACCCCTTTTAGGACCTATATTCTATATTTCAAGTAAAGTCAATGGGTTATCACTAGGATATTCCATCACTTTGTGGTTGGGGGGGTGGGGTTCTGGAACGAAGGGGATTGCAGCAGGGGCACAGCACCACATTCCCCCAATTGCTTTAGACTGCAAAGTGTTACCCCAGCCACGCACTGTGCAGGGAACAGCAGTGCCATGCCTTTTGAGCTCCACTGTACAGGGAACACGGTTCAGCACTCATTCATTCTTTGGACTAGTCCCAGAGGTCATAACCCCCCACTGATCATAAAGTGGTAGCCATAATTTTATAAGACATTAAAAGCTCTGTGGAGTGGCTTGTAAACTCTGCAACATGACCTGGTTTTTCCACTAATGCTATATATGTTTAGCAGCGCTGAGGAAATGCCCCAGCGGAAGGATAAACTGCATCAGCACATTAGCCTATAGGGGTTCTGTAGTGAGACAGAAATAGTGTATATTTTTATCAAAGTAGTCTTTTCTCCTACATTTGTAAATCTTCCAGTATTTTAACACCATAGTCTTAGCTATTGTTGTTGTTGCTGTATTTTTGCATCAGGTATTATA
This sequence comes from Dendropsophus ebraccatus, assembly GCF_027789765.1. Taxonomy (NCBI): domain Eukaryota; kingdom Metazoa; phylum Chordata; class Amphibia; order Anura; family Hylidae; genus Dendropsophus; species Dendropsophus ebraccatus. Next base: position 161,754,676 of record NC_091454.1, read on the forward strand.
GCTCGGCTGTTATAATAGAGATGCTACTACCATAGATGTTATATCTATTTCATTGCCAACATTCTCGTTTTTGACACCTTTACAGTGCAGTCATATTTTGTACAGGACAACTCCTGCATGGACAGATATTATAATCTCGGCACGGCTTTAGCTTTTCTTTTAATGCTGCTGTTTTGTGTGGTGTCTTAAAGTGTTTTATACCCTTATAGCATCAATGCATACGTACCATATTTCTAAGAAATATACCTATAGTTTACTTTGTGTTTATAGTCAATATCATAATGACTCGTTCTTCTTTCTCGCTCAGGTGGGAAGTTATATTCCGCTACCATGGCCGACTTCCAAGCCAGTGATGCTGTAATCTATCGGAGCATGGGGGATGGATTTGCTCTGAGGACAATTAAATATGACTCCAAGTGGCTAAAAGGTACTTAAAACCAAGCTCTTACTCATAGTGACAAAGAGATGTGGCATCTACATGATATGAGAATGAAGTGGAACACAGTTTAATAGTATTTCTCAGAAATAGAATGCATATTAAGTGCCTTAGACCCTTTTAGGTTTGACACAGCTATATGATGGAGCTAAATCTTGCACGCTGGTACATCAAGGTCTTTACTCCAAATGCATATTTTCCCCTTTTGCAAAATGGTTTATGATTGATTCTGCAATTTAAAAAAATTTAACTGTATTATAAATCCTTAGAGGCCTTTTTACACTCCATTAGACAGCATTAAAGACTGTAAGATCATTTAGGCGTGAATCCCCTCATGTATGTAAATATATATATGTGTATGACGTTAGACCTATATCAGCTCAGCAGGCTCACGTTTTACTTTATACAGTCACGTCGGGTTTGTGTATCTTATCCAATATAACTGATATACGTATCCTGTCCTACTGACTTTCCAGAGCCACATTTTCTGCACGCAATAGAGTACGGCAACTACATCTACTTCTTTTTCCGAGAGATTGCTGTGGAGCATAATAATTTAGGCAAGGTAAGTGCAGATTTGGGGGGTTTCCAAGTTCTAGTGTTTAACGCGCTACTATAGAAAAGATGAGGAGTTCAAGTTCACAAATGTGGCATAACATTTTGAGCAAGTCGACGCTTGATAAATCTCTCTGCTATTATAAAATTATCCATTAGCCTTGGGGCTGTGCATTTTCATCTGCTTCTCCTGCAATCTATTACCACGATATTTGCTTCACTCTTTTCTTTAATTAATCTTCAAAGACGGACTTTCCATGACCTAGAAAACTAATGTATCTTATGCAGCCTAGGTGTGTGTTATCGGTTCTTCAAATGTGCAGAAAATAATACATGGCTTTATCCGAGACCAAAATGGCTGGCAGATTCCTGCATGACCCTGATTAGAAAATCACTTTATTTCTTGGCAAGGATTAAATGCATAAATATGTTTATATTTCAACAGAGGTTCCATTGTGCCTCCCAAATGTTAAATATTTAAATGACACAAATGCAGTTTATGATACTTTGGCTACATTATAGACATTCCACTGTAAATTATTAAACCATTTACGCATGGTTAATTAAAGACTCCGCAAAAGGTGGGGAATCTGTGCGAATGTTATGGGCTTTGCTCAGTGGTGCATTAAAATGGACATCAGGCTGCAGTTAAATACTGTCTGCTTTCTTTCAGCAACTAATTCAGACTAACTACAGCTTGCTGAAAGCATACTTGTACAGAATTTTCCTAGATCCAAGGAAAAGAAAATTATATAGAATCTACAATTGTCGTCATTTGACATTTTTCTGTAGAATGTTTCTTAATGGAAGAGACTTTGACTAAAGGCAATACTATATCTAGCGCCCAAGACCTAACTGCAAGCTGGTAGTCACACAATTTTTATATATTTGTAACTTTGAGTCAATTTGATATAAGGTTTTATACAAGTTGATTTTGAGCACTATTTGCGCTAGGTTTACTTGTTCTGTTTTGTAAGTGTGTGATATGTTATGGGCAAGGATAGGGCATTCAATGGCCAGACTGATTATGAGACAGCAGGAGAGGAGTGTGCTGATGGTGTCAGGATTCAGTGACCTGTTCACTCATGTGATTTTGTTATTAATAATAGGGCACCACATGGCAGGGGCAGTCGGTATAGATCCAAAGCCACAGTCTAGCACAGGAGGTTGCTTGGAATACTAATATTACAAAGTAACAATTTGAGGACTTTGTAAAAATGATGCAGTAATATGGTTGCAAAGGCAGGACTATATAAAACAGTTTCTAAGGCAAAGGAGTTTTGTGGATTGGAAAGATTCTAAAAAAATAAAAAGTATAGTCTAACCCTATGTCTTGTAATGATGGGAAATAAACAGTCTTCTCTTACTAGAAAGACAAATTTTTTAAAAAGAAATACATTCTTTTTTGTTCGTGGTTAGTGTGGCCCCATTGAAAAGCTGATGGCGGCTCTCAGACGTGTGCTTGTACCTCACCCTTTATACATGTCACTCTGTTTTCTAGGCTGTACATTCTCGTGTAGCACGTATATGCAAAAATGACCTAGGAGGGTCGCAAAGGGTCCTTGAAAAACATTGGACCTCATTCGTGAAGGCAAGACTCAACTGCTCTGTTCCGGGGGATTCTTTCTTCTACTTTGATGTTCTGCAGTCTATAACAGACATAATAGAAATCAATGGCGTTCCCAGTGTTGTTGGCGTGTTTACTACACAGCTAAATAGGTAAAAAGAAGAAAAGACTGACATCAAATAACAGTCCTTCACTTTCTTCTTGCTTTTACAATTGTTTCTATTGTGTAACGTGCATAAGAAAGATTTTCTTATTTTCTGCTCCTTTCTCAGCATACCTGGTTCAGCGGTTTGCGCTTTTACTATGGAAGACATTGAGAAAGTATTCAGAGGAAGGTTTAAAGAACAAAAGACTCCAGACTCTGTTTGGACAGCTGTACCTGAAGATAAAGTACCCAAACCAAGGTATTTAAGAAAAAAAAAGATTAGCTCCAGAGATATTTAACAAAGGGCTTAAAGGTGTGCTTTACTTTGCAGGCAACCAGTGAAAATACCTAAGATATTAGGGTAATGTATCATTTTCCTTGATTTTTAGGCCTGGCTGCTGTGCAAGGTATGGTCCTGGGGAAGGTTACAGGTCCTCTACTGAATTTCCTGATGAAACCCTGGCCTTTATAAAGTCTCATCCTTTGATGGATTCTGCAGTCCCTTCTATTGTTGAAGAGCCTTGGTTCACAAAAACCCGTGTCAGGTAATATACATATTTATATAACATAGCACTTCTAGAAAATCATTGTTAAAGGGTAGGAAAAATTTAGCAACACGGTCACACGTTTCACCTGTAGAGCTGCTGTTATAGATGGATCACCATGTAATGTATATATCCATGTGAGAAAAGAAGAAAATGCGAGTGCATTCACCCAATAGAACTTGTCCTTTATTTGGTTATTTCATACAGTCTATTAAACGCTTAGTGGCTGGAATGCCGGCACCTTTGTACGCTCATTGAAGGTGCTGGCATTCCAGCCACTAAGCGTTTTATGGATTGCATAAAATAACCAAAGGACAAGTTCTGTTGGGTGAGTGCACTCTCATTTTCTTCTTTTCTCACATGGATACATGCAGATTTCATTGTTTGAGAGTAGCACCCCCGTGGATACCCTGAAGGTTCCTTGCACCCCCATTTACTTTGCAAACTGATAGTGCCCACTGCTTCTTGCCTTAGTTTAGTCACCATGTAATGCATAGTTACACATATCCAAAAACAGTTCTAAAGGAGAGTGCCTCCATAAAATAAAGGGCAAGAAAATTATATATTCACACACACACAAAATAATAATACACACTACTACTTTATTTGAAACAATGTCTATTGTTCTGATAACATTCCCGTTTGTTAATTCCAGGTATAGATTGACAGCTGTAGCAGTGGATCACCTCGCTGGGCCTTATCTTAATTATACAGTCATATTTGTGGGTTCTGAAGCTGGCGTTGTGCTAAAGATCTTGGCTAAGACTAATCCATTTTCCCTGAATGACAGTGTATTACTGGAAGAAATTGATGCCTACAACCGTGCAAAGTAAGCATTACCTTGTACAAAACAAATGTATTGATTTCACATGCAAGTTAGTCTCCTACACAATTGCACATTTTCAGTCCATTTACCTCTAATGATATGACCAAGAAAAGAATTCTGCCAAATGTACAAGAGTATAGGTTTACAAAACAGTAATAGACCTGAAATAATACTGTTTATGTCATAATCCATGTTCTCATATAAGTAGACTGAGAAAACGGACTTGACCGCTTAAAATGATATAAAACAAGCATCATTACAGAATTCCTCAGCAGCATTCACCACGGCGGTAAAGCATCAAATATTTATAGGTAAAACAATACCGTATTCTTTAAGTTAGTCAGAATCAAAAGGACACTTTCCAATATGCTGGGAAATCGCCATGTGCCATTTTGAGAGTATTGTGTGGTTATTGGACCAAAGCAAGTTGCACATTTACTGTAAATGGTTTGTATAGATCCATGTATAACTTCCACATATCTTACCATTTCTGAGGAAAAGGTAATGTATCGATTGCTCCATTCATTCTACAATAGAACAGAGTTTTGTAAAGTGTACCTGTCATGATGGATCAACTTACCGTTCCTTTGGTCATCTGGTAGTTTGGGTCTCGGTGGATACCAACATACAGGTTGGTCCAAAAGTGGGTGGGCAGTATGTGTAATAGGATTATGAATGGGGAGATTTTTCAAACATGGTGTAAAGTGAAACTGTCTCAGTTGTCCCTAGCAACCAATCAGATTCCACCTTTCATTCCGCACAGACTCTTTGGGAAATAAAAGTTGAAATCTAAATGGTTGCTAGGGGCAACTGAGCCAATTTCACTTTACACCATGTTTGATAAATCTCCCCTTTCATAACCCTATTACACATACTATCAACCTACTTTTGGACCCCCCTGTACAATGAGACCATAATGCACACGACCCCATTTGATGCAATGGGGGCCCTTGTGCATTATGGTCTCATTGCATGTTGGTATTCATGGAGACTCCAGATGAATCTGCTGCTGGTGCGGCAGCGGCCGTGATGAGAGTTACACTTTAAGCCGTCATAGTGGCTATAGTGTGTAACTAACATTGTGTATTTTACGTAACTTTTTTCTGTCTGTAAAGTTTTTGTGCCTCTCTGTTTTACGAGAAGACGAGACTAGACTTTGCATTAAGCGTTTTATTTGCTCAGCAATTACCAATCAGTTGTGACTGGTTCAGACTTTCCATGAGGTGTGTATGAATGGTGTTAAGTGCATGACTACTGACCATATCCACCGAGGAAAGAAATTATGTCATGCAGTTAATGTTGAAAATCTCAATTGCTTTGAGTTCCAAGTTAATGTGTTACGTGGGTTACCTCAAGCTATTATGGCTACAGTCGGAACGCACATCAAATAGTAATAGTGATCAGATGAGGACTTCACTGTGGGAAACCCCAAAGCTTCTTTTTTTTTATTGCAGATAAATGCTGACCAATGAAAAAGAAAAAGATTTTAACTCCTTATTGCCTGCTTTTAAACAGCATCTAGGCAGTTACTGCATATGGAGCAGGCCCTCATGCTGAGCCTGCTCCATACACAGCAGATGATGGCTGCATGTTTCAGCAACTGCCGAGAAGGGACTGTACTTAGTATTCATTAATTATTTTATATTTCTTATTTATACTTTAACCACATGATTTCATCTCTTTTAGATGTTACGGTGACAGCGATGAGGACCGAAGAGTCTTATCCTTGCAGATGGACAAAGATCACCATGCCTTATTTGTGGCCTTTTCAAGTTGCATTATCCGGCTCCCACTCAGTCGTTGTGACCGTTATGGCTCGTGCAAAAAGTATGTAAAAGTTTCCCTGAAATTGCATATCATTGCCGGTTATATAACAAACCCTTGACGAAAGCTTTCTCATTACCGAAAAGGTCTTGTATTGGCTCAAGAGATCCCTACTGTGCTTGGCTAAACCACGAAACCTGCGGCAGAGTCAGGCCTGGCATGTTGTAAGTGTGATTACACTCTCTTACTGCTATACCATTAGTGATAGATAAAAGACTATAGCTATAAAAAAAAAATGTTTTTATTTGGCTTGTGTGTTTCTTCCTTCAACCACGATGCCTGTAGATGAAGACGGAAATTATTTGTGCTTAGCGATAAAAATTACGCTGTGTGTTTTATATTGTATTTTTAACGTAATACTTTGGAGACAGAAAACATTAATCCTAGCGGGAATTGTAATATTTGCTTTGAATCCAGTTGGGAGGTAAAGTATTGCTCCTCTGGAGATTCCTATTAATTATCACAAAGCAATTCTCCTGTACAAACAAGCATAAATTGGCTTTCTATGTTTACACAATATTTTGTGGTTTTTGTGTTTGCTGCTATTATGTATTTCCTATATATTTAAGTGTGGAGTGATCTTGTGCTGTTAAGATTTCACGGTAAATCTCCTTCTTACGCAGCTTCGGATATGAACAGGATGTGGAACATGGTAACACGGCACAGCTCGGCGATTGCCATGGTAAGGACCAACTGCTGATTCCTCATTACAGCCTTTTAGTTGTAGTAGTAGAATACAGTGCTCCCATAATGCACATACCACCTTTTGACCTTTTTAACCTATTTTTTTTTCTTTTTCATGGGCTAAGCTGTTTTGCATTTAATAGCAGTAGTGAAATTATGTTTTTTTTTCTTTGTATATTACTTTTTTTGGCTATGTGCAACTGCTGAAGGACTTAGAGAAAAAGAAGCTTTTATCATAAACAACTTTTTTTTTGCTTTTTGTTAAGATTTTACTTCTTTTTTTTCTTTTTTTTCTTTTTGTTTGGTTTTATTTATTTTACTGATGACCTTGTTCCTTTAATTTTAGAAAAAATGCCTACCACAACTACACCAGATTACAAAATATTTGGCGATCCAACATCTGGTTAGTTTTATTAATTTTATCTAAAATTAACTGCCTTTATCTTTCGGTTCAGCATTTTCTGCTCTTATGACCTCCCCACCCACCCCTTTCGCAGTTGGCCTCATTTTTGTGCTTCAACCTCATGCACTCACAAACTTGTAAGGATAGATATCTGTCCTTTTTTGTTTCTTTTTTTTTCTTTAAGAAGCAGAGTAATTCACCTATGTGTGACTGCATGTTACCCGATTGCCCATCATTGATTGATGCGTCAAATCTTTAATTAAAAGTCTTTAATTAGTATGTGACATTTCCACAGCATGAAAGCCAGTTAGCTTTCATTATGGCTCCCCATACATTTGTCAAAGCGTGTTTCTCATCTATTAGTTATAGATGATGGTCACATCTTTCATACAACATCTCTATATTTGATTGCATATGTACTTTACTGTCTACCGCTGGGCTTTAAACGTTTGTCTTATTCTGTTATGTATGACTTTAATGGATCAAAATATTTAATGAAAAATAGCAATTTCGAGGGTAACTCCATCCAAAATGCATCATTCTATTCTGTTGACATTTATGTGGCTTATCTGTGCAGCCATGTTAAAAGTTGATAAAGTCTTCATAAAATTCTGACCCCTTAAATAAGCGATAACCATCCTATTGCTCTTTAAGATATGTTGTCACATCTTTGCCCCTTGTTACTAACATTGATAAAATGTAATAGAATCTTGTTTCACACCCTGGTCTAGAATATTAGGTGTACAGGTATGAAATCTAATTTTCCCCCAAATATTTAGAACAAGTAAATATGTTACTAGGACTGACAACATTTCGTTAGATTGTATTGTGGATGCAGCTTCCCATTGTGCCAATCAATAGGCCAAATATTTGCCTAATTCCATTCCTCCTGTGCACCCACTTAGCAAAGCCAAGAAGGACAATCTTGAGAAATAGGATACTTCCTGTTTCTAAGAAGTCAGTGAGGAGAGGCACACGGCCTTTACCTTGATGATTGGTCCTTTGGGGGCCATTAAGTAGGTACAATTGTGCCTTGTAGTCTAGTTTTGATGTCAAATGTGCTGAACGACAGACACGTGGCCTTATCTGAAGGGAGTTTTTTTCCACTAAAAGGATATATTTTTGTGGGGGTTTTTGTAAATTTTATAAGACAACAGACTAGGTCATTGCTTTTTTTTTTTTTTTCCCATTTTGGTGGAAATAACTTTTTGTTACCAAAAGGACCACTATACATAGAAGATGTACAAAAAAACTAATGTATCCTTACTTAATTCCTCATTTCTTTTTATTCTATTTTTTTTTTTGTTTGCCTCCTTACAATTAAAAATGAGAAACATAGAAAAATAAATATTCTCTATGTTTCCTAGGAGATCAGTCATACCCCCCCCCCCCCCCCCCTCCATACTGCCCTGTGTCTGGCTGTAAGACAAATGGAGCTGTAGCGGCCCTCTTCTATCCTGTTTGTAGTGAAACAAAAATCACTCCACCTCTTGCCCATTGAGCGATTCTCCATCCGTGTTCTCTGCAAAATTTCTACAAGATTGTTTTAGGAACAAGCAAAAAAAAATCCTGCACATTTATGTACCGTGGCAGGAGAAAAATTATATTCTGTATATTTTTATAGTCCATTTCAAGGTTTGGTGTTCCTTTAAGACCTTACATATAGCGTCTGGTTCTGCCTCTGTAGAGCATAATGTATTGTTGTGATCATTGTAATACGGCTGTGCATCAGGATAAAATGTAATAAAAATCTGTTTGCTACCACAGACATTGAAGCACCTTCCACCTCTGTAACCACAATGACAAGTAGTCCAGTCATTCTTCCTAAAGTGATTGGTTCCTGGAAACCCAGAATGACTGGTTCTCGGAAATTTGTTTATGAAGATGACCCAAACTCCTCAGATTACATTGATACTTTAACAGGTGTCCCAAATGGTAAGGCCTTAAAGGGAAAAAACATAAACTGAGTGGAAATCTGCCATTCCTATTTTATTTAACCCATCCGAGTATGAATTCACATACTGGGGCCTTGCTGTAAATTCTGTTTCTGTAGCAAGACACTTTAAGTGATTCCTATAAATAGGAGGTTTGGCTGGTTTCCACTCAGAAATGGCAGTGTATTTTTGTTTTGCTTAAATTATTTTATATTATTTATATTTTGTTCTAAATGATTTATTTATTGAACAGTATTATTATTTTACCATCATTAATTATGCATTTGCATACGTGTTTGTGTATGAGTTTTCCATCGTACATCTTGTAATTTTTTTTACCTCCCTGAAATATTTACCATGTGCTTCACACAAGTCCTGGCAAAGGTAGACAACAATATAAATAGCATATTTCTCTCCTGACTAAATCACCCCTATAAAAGAACTCCTAGACAATGCCCCTTATTTCTCATAGTCTCACAAGAAAAGTTTCTTTATTGCCCTTATGAGTCAATCAGACGAGTCATTTCTAGAAATACACAGGGAATTGAAAGGGGTTAGTCAATACTGAAAAACATAGCTGCTTTCATCCAGAATAAGCACCTCTCTTGAGGTGAATTGAGCCAAGGTGTGATACCACACAACCTGAAAACAGGAGTGGCACTGTTTCTAGAAGAAGTTAGCTATGTTCTCCAAATCATGGATTAAAGCGACTCTGTACCCACAATCTGAACCCCCAAAAACCACTTGTACCTTCGGATAGCTGCTTTTAATCCAAGATCTGTCCTGGGGTCCGTTCGGCAGGTGATGCAACTATTGTCCTAAAAACAACTTTTAAACTGGCAGCCCCGTGCCCTACGGCTTGGGCTTAGATTGTGTATTTATTAGGCTGGCACACCCTCCTGGCACAGAAGGACCCCAGGACAGATCTTGCATTAAAAGCAGCTATCCGAAGGATTTTGTGTACAGAGTCACTTAAAAGCCAAGCTTAGATTGGTTGGAATGGGCATTAGAACTTCTTTATAAATGATATGTATATAAACCAAAGACTCACTGTGGATATCTTACCCTCCTGAGCTGCAGACCCTCTGTAAAGGGGAAGGTGGGGGGCGTCTCAATCCCAGAGGACCATTAGTGCACTTAAAATAAGCATTTATTTAGGAGTGTGGCTGACACCTTAGTTTGGTAATTAAAGCTATGAAATGGGCCTCTGACCAGGAGACATGGCAGGTTGTTTGCTAACCCTTAGGCTTTGTTACCACTAGGTAAAAATTGAGGGCCGCTTTTATTGGACATGCAGTAATAATGGCTGTTATTTTACATTAAATCCCAGCCATCCAATATAAATGGCCCTATTTTTTACCCAGTGACAACATAGCCTTAAAGGGGATATCTGGAGGTGCTCTATGGCACCTTCCCTCCCCCATCCATCTATGCATGTAACTTCCCCAGAAGAGATGGGAGGAGGGAGCAAGATGCGGGCAGTGACCAATACCTGCCTGATGTTACTGATATCAATGCAACATCCATCACCCTATGCAGTACCAGCAGCCCCGCAACATGTTCCCCTTCCCCCTCGTCTGCAGAAGTTACTTGCATGGACGAGCGGGGAGGGGGGGGGGTCTGGAGTGGAGTGGCCAGAGAGCCGAAAACTTAGGACCTTCCCTGCTCTCTGGTTATCCCCTTTAATATGTTTAGGCTATGTTCACACAACGTGAACAACCGGATTCTCCGTGACCCAAGCCGGAACGGCTGGTCTCTGCACAGATCATCCCGGCCGGCCGGCACGCCCGCCTGAGAACTCTCCATAGGACACAATGAAGCAAGCGGCCGGAGCTGCTCGCTTCATTGTGTGAACTGACAGGGTTTACTACGGCCGCAATTCACTGAATTGCGGCCGCAGAAAACTGACATGTCAGTTCTTTGCGGCGCCGCACAGGATCCCGTCCGGAGCGTATACGATGTGTATACGCTCTGGCCGGGATCCCATAGAACAATAGGCTATGTTCCCCTCCGCACAAAGTACAGCCGTTGTTGCCGATGGTGAACATAGCCTTATACTGTATGATGTACACAAAATCTACCCATGTAATAAAAAGCATTATCCACACAAAATCCTAACATAAAAAGCATCTCATTGCTTCCTTCTTTGGCTGCATATTAGTTATGCCACTATTCTGAGTGAATGGTTGTTTTTTGCATGGATCAGTACCAACTTCTGCTTTGTTTGCGACTTTTCAGTTTACAATAAGTTCTGAATTTCTTTTCCTCTTTTCCATTTTCTTTCTTTCATTTATTGTTCAAGTTTCCTATTTGCTTTGCACACTGCCAATAAAACCGATAACCCGGAGCATTTCTTGCTAAATGTTCAAAGGCCTTCCCACTAACAAAATCTAGTTTTTTTAGAAATGTAACATTCATTAATTCTTAGTTGAAATTTATTCTGGCAGAATGAAGTACGTAGCTCAAGTGAGAGCAGATGGCTTCGTTTTAACCAACCGTATTTAACTTTTACTGTAGTGTTTCCTATGTATGAAGAACTTTGCTTCTCGTATGTCTGTGGTTGCCAACTTAACTTACTGATTGTTATATAAATGAATGGGTACTAATCTAAATGTTTTCTTTCTAGGCTAGATCACAAGTGCCAGAACTTGAAATGATATATTTTTAGGAATTATGAATATACAGAACTGTAAATAAACATTGTTCCTTTTTTATTGGTACTTCCCAATATCAAAAGTTATCCTCAATCTATAGGACTAGCTGAACTGAAAATGGAGGTCAGATGACCCCTGAATTAAGTGGCATGGACCTCCACCAATCAGCTAGTTATACCCTATCATATGAATGGGGACAACTTTTGATGTTAGGATAACACCATTTTATGAAATTTCTTAAAGGGGTTGTCTCGAAAATAACACGCCCTATTAGATCTTATAATTTTCATAGCCCTGTAAGTGTAGATCCCACTTGGGCAGCCCCAGCCTTTCCATGCCTTACATCGATGACCATATTGGCAAACGACTAATAACTCCTGCAAGGAAATGTACAGTCAGCAGACTGGCAGGTTTAGGGCACCTAGACCTGCACCATGTATAAATTTCTTATCTGTATGAGAAACAGAGCAATGTTGTGTATTAACCACATGAAAAATCTATGGGGAAGATTTATCAAACATGATGTAAAGTGAAACTGGCTCAGTTGCCCCTAGCAACCAATCAGATTCCACTTTTTATTTTCCAAAGAGTCTGTGAGGAATGTAAGGTGGAATCTGATTGGTTGCTTGGGGCAACTGGGCCAGTTTCCCTTTACACCATGTTTGATAAATCTTGTCCATAGTGTCCTTAATAGAGATGAGCGAACCTCGGGCACGCTCAGGTTAATTCATACCCAAACGTGCAGCTTTTGATTACTATATTTAATTTGCAATAATTAGAACCTCATGCTTCTTATAATAAGTATCAGTCTTTCGGAGTGACCAATCTTGAACTCACTCTATAGCAAACCATGAAATAAACTAGTTTACAATATTTGTAACACAGAGTTAAAAATAACAAATACCCAGAAAAAAAGTGAGGGTACTTGCACATAAAAACCTATTTTTACTAGTATGAAAAACGATGTGTGTAAATATTTAATCCTAGAACAGGTTACAAAGCTATATCTCTGGCTCTTTGATCAATGACCCACAGTAAACTGAACATTCTCTAAGAATAGCAGTAAATATACCTAGGCATAGTCCGCCTGTCAAAATTATCTCTATATACCTCTTTAGACTTAGTTATTATCAGTGCTCCTGATGCCATACAAAGATACTAGGGAAAAAGCAGGATTCATGTAATATCAAAGCAGATATCTTTGTCAATATCTTTGTCAGTTTCAAAGCAGAAACCAATGGTTGGCTTCAGTATGACAAATAATAATAAAACTCAGAATACCCATTTTTAAAGGGAAACTACTTTTGTTAAAACCAGGTAAATAAAATAAAGACCATTTATTGTACATCAGTAAAGGATAAAGTAACTATTCCGTAATGTATTGTAGTTGTTTGTACCTGTAGTATATGGAGTTAGTGGTAAGACTACTAGTAAAAGTGTGAACAGCAGGTGCACTGAATTAGATTTGCTGTCTAATATAAGGTTTACTCCTTAAAAAATAGCAGTTTCAGAATAAAAAATAACTTGCATGACCTAGCACTATTGCTTTTACCACGCTCTCGCCATTTTATACTGCAAAGAAACTGATACGTAAGGCCCTTAATGTTAAGTTCTGACATCTATTGCACATGTAACCATGGATACTGATATTTCAGCCGACGAGTAGCACTAAGAAGAATAATCTAATTACAGTAGGGGTCCTAAAAATGTTTAGATAGAAAATGGCACAACATAATATATCCATCATATATCACCCCCCTTCCCGCCCTGCTTTAGGTCTTTTAATACAGCTTTAAAATATGGAGAGCTGGTGTCATTGGAAAGGGGGATAATATTGTTTAGTGGCTTTATTGCCCCAGAATAATGACATCAGTAGTGACTTTCTGTCCCACGTGAAGAATACTGACTTTTTCTAGTTCAAATAGATATTTCCTACAGTGATTTGTTAGAGAGAAAAAAATCAGTGTTTATATTTTTTCCTTCCATATCACAGTTAAACAGAAAGTTACAGTAGTTTACAGACATCACCAAACAGCCCCCATATCTCAGCTTCCTGTGAATGTGACAAGGAGTGTGAGGTTAACTGCAGTTAAATTTAAAATGTCTGAATTGCTTACTGACTTGTTACATTAGAAGTGATGCCAATACTGCAGAATATGCTGGCATTACAGAAATGAATAAAAAAAAGAAATTTGCAAGTGTATAATGCAATATCAGCAGTGTCCCTTATATATCACTACTAATATTAAGCTGTGAGTAGGTAGACCACCCACACGTACGGTGAACATCGCCTCTGCGTGCCATCCTTTATAGATGTACGAGCTCACAGCTATGACGCACTAGGATGGGGCTTCATGCACAGAGCACAATTAGCGGAAGGTTGCTTCAGGTACCCAAGGGATGCTGGGGTAGATTCCTCCTATTCCCATAAGTGTGGTGTATTTTCATAGCATGTATACAAATTACTGGTAGGCCTGAACAATTATCTCCAGGGCACATGCTGTTAACTCATGACTTGCTTAGATTTGTCAGACAGCACAATTTATAAATAATGCAGGACACTATAGATAAAACCATGCTTTGTAATTCAGCCCACTCCATATTTTCTATAAGTATCTGTATAAGTAGAGGAATCTTAAAGATGTATTCCAGTCTCATAAATTCATAGCATATCACTAGGGTATGCAATGACTTTATGATCTGTGGGGCTCCAACACCAAGATCTCCCATTGTCTAAGAGTACTATTTCATGGGCCAACTAAGGCCCGATAAATATTGTAAACAAGCATCGATCTGCTAGATCGGCACTCGTTTACCGGGCCTATTACATGGCACGGTAATCGTTTAGCAACGGCTGCGCAAACATCATTAGCAATGTCCATGCAGCCCTTGCCCAAACAGTTAATACATTGCTTTGTGCAGTGCAGCCGGTGGCCACGCATTGCTATTATATGTGGCGATGAGTGGTCGACGGCCGATGATTTTAAGTCTGGGCCTAAAGAAATGGTCAGCTAATGATTGTTTCTTCAGCTGATCGTTGTCTCTATTACACGAAGCGATAATTGGCCTGAATTGGGACGATTCAGACGATTATCGCTTTGTGTAATAGGGCCCTAAGAGAATGAAAAGCTGCAGTACTGAATCAGCCCTTGCGTAATTGTATCTGGTCAAGCTCTGTGTAGGGGAACTTCAGCACAATTCCATTCAGAACCAATGGCCAGGAGCATCACATTTGTCTTCTGCAACGAGATGGGTAGTGTAGCTAGCCACAGCGTGAAGTACTTGCCCACCTGCATGTCCTGGCTCTATCTAGCAGTCAGTGTGGGTCTGAATACTCCAAAACTAGAAATATAAACTCCAATGGTTAAATACAATTAGGTTAGGTTCCCACTGGGATAGAATGGTGACACACAGAGGACTTGTTTCCATATTGGGAAAAAAGTTACAAACAACAATTTAAAATATTCCAGTTTTTGTGCAACTTTTCTTTATACACAAAAACATTAATGCAGCCTTGGATACTAAGTTAGGCCATGTTTCCACTACGTGAGTTACTACGGAACTTACGTAGTGCTGCATCTGAAGGAATCCTGTCCAGAGTGTATACACATGGTATACACTCCGGCCGGGATCCCTAGCGGCGACGCCGGTGTCATACAAAGTGGAAACATAACCTAATGCAGCAATTTTACTGTAAATGACCAGACACTTGAATAGCTAGCATTACATCATTACATACAGTCCAAAAAGGGCATGGAATTATATATATGTATATATAAAAAAATCTATAAAACTAAGTCTATAAAAATGTATTGTCACCAGTATACACCTTGTTGGTGTTTTTTGATTGTTCTTAAAATATTAGGCTATATAAAACTGGTCACATGGGGTAGCGTAAATGAGAACATTTTTTGTATCGTAATTTTGTGCATTGTTGAATTTCTGTACCGCAGTCAAAACCTGAGTGTGTGTGTCCACTAGTAATTACCTTCCTGTTTCCTTCTGATTTTCTGCTTGACTTTCCATCAGCCTTATTAAGTGCTTGTGCATTGCTTTTTCAGCCTTGACTCTGTGTAATCATATCACAGCAGCTAAAATCTCATTAGCATAAGTAAACGTAGCTAAAAGCACAGGTTCACTCACACAAGAGACTGGTACAAATCACATCAAGACTAGGGCTCATATTAGCCCTAGAGACAGACCATGATACATTTACCGTAGATCCATTTTTTTACAGCAGATTTGTAATGCCCTTTACAAGACTCTGGAAGGATTTGATAGTTTACAACATATTTCGTATTATGTGCATAAAACGTCTCTGGTAACCTAAATCACACTGAACATTCTCGGTTTCCCAGTGAACAGCCGGTTACCTAACATTGTACACGGTACATCAACCACAAACAACAATTGCCCCTAAGTCTGCTGTAGCTGTCACTCAATGTCTTGCTTAGCTTCATCATTTACCCTTTCCGACTAGTTTTCCATCCTGATTGACACCGGGACTGATAGTAAGGAGGATGAGAACAGAATGCAAATGATATGATTAGGATAAACACATTTAATGAGCTGCCTCCACTTTGGAGACTGTTGAGTTGTTCTAAATTGCACAGATATTTCCTAAAACTTGGCATCTATTTATTTTAACAGGTGTAAGATGGGAAGTACAGTCGGGAGAATCTAACCAAATGGTCCATATGAATGTTTTGATCACTTGTGTCCTCGCCGCGTTTGTTCTTGGAGCGTTCATTGCAGGAGTGGTTGTCTACTGTTACCGGGAAATGTTTGCACGGAAATCCAGAAAGATGCACAAAGATGCCGAGTCTGCACAGTCCTGTACAGACTCAAGTGGAAGTTTTGCCAAACTAAATGGGTTGTTTGACAGCCCGGTCAAGGAATATCAGCAAAGCATTGATTCACCTAAACATTACACCAATATATTGACTAGTAGGAAGGATTTGCCACCCAATGGCGACACAAAGTCCATTATGATGGACAGTCAAGGACAACCACCAGAACTAGCTGCACTTCCAACTCCTGAATCTACCCCAGTGCTTCAGCAAAAGAGCTTACAACCCATCAAAAACCAGTGGGAAAAAGCACAAAATAACTTAAACATTTCACGAAAAGAAGCTCCTCTAAAAAGCCCACAGTTCTTTCCTTCCAGTCCTCCTCCCCACTCACCTTTAGCTCATGGACAAATCCCAAGTGCAGTTGTTCTTCCAAATGCCACTCACGATTATAATACATCATTTTCTAATTCAAATGCACACAAGTCGGATAAAAAACTCCACAACATTGAGCATTCTTTGGTAAAACAGTCTAGTAAACGGGATCGACGCTCTGTGGATTCAAGAAACACACTGAATGATTTCTTAAAACACCTTAACGAATCCCAAGGAAATCCCAAAGCAATGATGGCAGATATTCAAGTGGCTCATCAAAATTCCCATCAGCCTCCACATCAAACGTTAATGCTTGATACAATGGGGAACATGTCTGAAATACCACCTAAAGTTCCAAATAGGGAGGCATCCTTATATTCTCCCTCCTCAACTCTTCCAAGAAACAGCCCAACGAAACGAGTGGATGTGCCTTCCACCCCAAATGGGCAAATTCCATCTCTAGAATCACAAAGAAGTTATCATAAAAACTCCTCACAGAGGCATTCAATATCAGCAATGCCTAAAACTATGAACTCACCAAATGGTGTTTTGATTTCCAGACAGTCCAGTGTTAATAGAGGTGGTTATATGCCTCCAAGTCCTAACCCAAGGATGGACTACATGCAAGGAACACCTGTTATGGTTCATCAACAGACTTCTTTGTCACGGCAAAGCAGTTATACGGGACACGGAACTCTCCCTCGTATGGGAATAAAGAGGACACCATCTATAAAACCTGATGTGCCACCAAAACCCTCATTTTCTCAGCAAAATACATCAGTTAGACAGCTAAATAAATATAGCTACTGAGACCTGTCATCTCAATTAAAATGTATACGGTGATAAGGCATGGTGTTATAAAAGGACCTATTAGGCAGAGACATGCTTGCCGAATCAGTCCCTAAGTGGCCAAAGAAGCTGTCTTTAGTTTGGCAACGTCGAGTTGTGCCAAACACAGGAACTTCAGAACAAGCTTGGTTGGAACAAAACAAAGGAAAGTGCTGGTCATTTTGCTTCTTTTGTTTGGAGAAATGTGGACATGTAGCACAATGGGAGCTACTTCCGTTACTGATACAGTACCAAGTTTTAAAACTATACTTGAAAAACGGGATTTCATTTTAAACTGCCGCTGTGTGTAGCCATCCCATTAAATGTGAACATATTAATATGTATGCATTCACCTTGCCTCTTGCACAAGAATCACAAAATGTGTCCCAGTTAGTAAAAGTTTGCATTTTAGGTCATTTAACATATGTTGTCTCAAGCCTAAACATATCCTTAGTCCTCAGTGGCATCACAATGTATGTCACGAATGATTTGGGCGTGTGTGTGTTTCGTATGTGTGCGTAAATGTTCCATACACACAAACACACATGCACGTTAAGATTCTCAAAGAAATTTCAATACTATAGAACTGTTTACATTGAGCATGTCGGAACAAGCAGTTACTTTCCTTCCACTAGTATTCTACTGGTAGTGCAACTGAGGGCAATGGTTGTCTGCCCCTCATTGCCTTCCAGATAATTAACTTGGCTGAACATGGTACCTCGTGCAAGAATGTAAAGATTTCTTAGAACTGTTATGCTGCTATTTACACAATATTGTACAATTCACTGGATGTCATGGGGAGATTCTGTGTTTTTGCTTGTTGGTCCTTAGTGAACCCTGGCCACTGTGAATTAAAGGCTATTGACACCTTTGACATGGGAAAAAAATTTTTTTTTACATATGTTAGTGATTAGTAAAGAAAAAAATTGCTACAAAGTTTTAGTCTGCAAAGTTTCATTTTTTCATTCTTTTGATAAGCAGTTTGCAACCTGCTCCTAGTTTTAGGCTTTTCACATCAGTTGGTCCTCACAGCAATACATGCAGGAAGTGAGTTTTGCACCCTCTGTGTTGCTGCCATTACTATCTCTGATGTATTAACACAACTACATTACTATACTGATTTCCCCTTTGTGACAACACTAATGCTGGGGAGTGGAAAGGCTTTGTTACATGGAAAGATTATCTGCCAAATCAAGCAGATATCTCCTTGTGTAATAGAGACAGCAACCAGCATACAAGAATCAAATGCTGGGTCGTTGCCTGATCGCTGTTTTTTAACAATAGTCGTCTATCTACCGCACATCTCCCTGTGTAATAAGTAACTGGTTAAGGGAAAGGGCTGCACTACATCACAAGTGATGATCATGCCACCCTGGCCACTCAATTATCAAGCCATCCAATAGATCAGCACTAGCATACCCCACAGATCAGGCCTTAATTCTTCTTTTCCTGTGGTCTGCCTATGTGATTTGCACTCCTCCTTAATTTCTACCTCCTTCCCCTCTCCAATAATTTGCCCTCCCTAAAAACTCTTCTCCTTCTTCACACTCTGTTAAGATCCCTATACACCTTCAATAACGAACAGACAAATGATCATCCGGCTGTTAGCTATGTCTCCAGTCCTCCGCCATCTTCCCCATACACAGGAACATTTGGCACAGTCGAGTGTTCCTCTATTCTCTATGCTCACTGCAGCTTATCTCTTTGAACAAAGGGGCTGGCTTTGATTTTTCCTTTAGGCCCAACCCCTATTCCCATCAACATCATCTGTCGGTGTTCGGGTTAACCCCATAAACTTTAGATTGACAGCCAAATCCACCATAAGAGGTGGGTTCAGACGTCTAGAGTGTATGGGGACTGTAGGTTGGCTGTGCACAACCTTCTCCCCCTTCCTGGTAAAGGGGGGGAGAAGGGAGGGAAGAACAGAGAGGGATGACAAAGCCAGGGGCAGTATGTGTCGATCTATGTCAGACTTTGCTAGATTTCCAGCTATGTGAATGCGTTACACACACCCAAAGATAGTACATTTTTAATGACAAATATTTTAAAAGTTGCTTAATTTTGCAAGAAATGTGCAAAAGTGTTCATAGCCTTTAAAAGAATATGTTTGAACAGATAAAAAGTGTTGAAAAGAAGATCACAATGGCTTGTATACTAGCAAAGGAATAAAGTTTTCATGGGAAAAAAAACTGCAGGCCTCCTAAGGATATGTTCACACTGAGTAAAACAGGCGAAATTCCGTGGTGGAACACCCGCTGCAGAATCCTTCCTGCTAGTGTGTCAATGAGAAGCCTCATGTGCCTCCACTATCCGCCTGTTTTACTCAGTGTGAACATACCCTAACATGACTATATACAACGGTATACATTGATGTAGGGTATATATGCTAGGGCACCTTATATGTAAAAAGAGATGTGTTACCTTGAGCCTTGCTTATGGAAGCTGGACACAGAATGAAGGACATTGAGGAGAGTATAAGAGAAACAACAGAAAGACATAGGCTTCTAAATAAAACTTGTTGTATTTTTAGTCCATGTGACATTTGCAATCATTATAACAGCGGATCTGTCAATAACATGAAAGTTGTGTTCACACCGATTCCCTTTCAGTTTCTATTGGGGTTGCATTTGCTAAGACCAGGATGCACTTTTATTAACACATACACAGGAATTGTACAATGAGGCCAACATGTCTCCATGCTTCACACTGTATTCTTCAGAAATAAGCTGAGCTACTATTCATTATAAGGAGAAAATGTTTGCGTATGTATATATGTTACCAGCCATCAAGGGTTCACACACAATAAAAATGTGGTCTGTACTCTTCTAGCAGTGTTTTCTGTCTGTGCAAGTGGCAGAAATTTCAGCGACCGCAAAACGTATATGTCAATTCCACCCTTACGAGACAGCAACTGGTAACAGTTATAAATATCTATGCAAAAGTTTACATTGTATATTCTTGTTGTTTAGCAGAGGGTCTTTGTTAGTAAACTGAGGTAGGGAAAAAAATAGCTAAATATAAAGTGCCCCCACCCAACCACAGCCTTATTTCACATCTATGTTTCACTAATGAATCCCTGTCAACCTCTTATATGTATGTCTGTGAATGTTGTTTGAAGCTCTTAAATAGCATATTTCATTTCAGGTTGGATAGTCCTTGTAAGGGCTTTTAGTAATTTTAATTTTCTTCCTAAAGATCTACTATATGTGGTGGCAAAACACTTGGGTAGTGCTGAGCTAAAGCAGCCTGATGTTACCCTAGACCCAGAATGTTACCAAACAACCATCTTGTCACATACGGCCCCCTAAACACCCTGCTGAAAAAGTATGACCTTAGACACCGCCTACTAGTAAAAATGGCTGCTCCTCATTGGCTGCAACCCCAAAACATCTTTAACTCTTAACTACTTATTCTGCCAGTGTATATGCATGGCACATGTCATACAAAGATAGGCAACTCAAGAAATAAATCAGTATTGGCCTCAAAACTTGACATGATGCAATTTAGTTTCTATGCGTTGAGTTATACTTCCAAAATGGAAGTAGTTCAGCACTAATAATCCCAAGTCCAGACATTGCTCCTAAAGTGATACTGTCACTCCCCTTACCTTTGCTTCATTTCACTGGTGGACAGTGTCATCTAGGTGGGGCTTCATGGCAGTTAGGCCCCATCTCCTGGCTGTAGAGAGGAGGCCCATCTGCCATTAAGCCCCACCTAGGTGACAATATCCACTAATGAAATGAGTTGACTTTAGAGCATAAAGAAGGAAAAAAATTTTTATACAGGTATATATCAAATGTGTAGCATCTAAGGCTTGTGGATGGTGCGGAGAACCATATGTATACCAAGGGGGGTGTTAATATCACTTTAAAGCCACATATAATAGTTTTTTTTTTTTTTAGAAGAAACAGCGATTATATTGGCTAGTGATTTCAAGGAATTGATGTAATGCCTTTAGCAATTAAGAGGCACTATATGCCATACACTTAATAGATGTCTTAGTCCTTAATGCAAGCACGAGTGCAACTACAGCAATATAGCCTAGAGGCTTAACACAGCAGCAGCCGTCTGAGGTGTGATTGGACTAATGCTGTGACTAGGTTACATCATAGATTATGGCCACCACTGCCCAAAATAAAATAGAAAGTTGAAGAGTAGTGCAATGACAGTATGTGTATTTCATGCGTGAGTGGTTTTATGGGTCATGCCGGTAATGACAATGTGCTGTAAATATATGTGAGGGTATCTGAATCTGTGCATTTTGTGCCTTATTCATGAAAATACAATTTATGATAGTACGTCAAGTGTCTTCTGTATAGCACACTATATTTTCTGAGTGTCAGAAACATTTGGGAAAAGCCCTATTGACCTCAATATAGGACACCATTTGCAACTATATTCCTTACTAGAACAAAACAATAAGGGATCAAACCCAGTGGAGAAAAGTACAACTCAGCTAATGCAACTCTTACCAGTACCTCTCTGTGACTGACATTCAGCGCAGATGTCTTTTTATTATACCTAAAGATGCACTTAAACCTAATGTTTATTGGGCATACACAGACTGTTCAGAGGTTGCATCCGTTTTAGCGTTACACAAAGATTCCTACAACTAAATCATATCTAACAAGACTTTATTTTTTAAACAGAAGGGAAAAAAAATTCACATTCTCACTATTTTGTTCTATAAAATGTATCTATTAAAACAAAGCATATGTTAAACTGTGTTTCTCGTGGCCAAAGCTGAGAACTCTAATTTTTAGATTTGGGGCAATATTTTAATTTAATTAATACCAGTTATGCAATCTATGTCAACGTTGTCACACATATTTTTTTAAAAGTGAAAATGCTGATGTGTTTTCATGTGTAAGATTGTGGTGTGAGCACTAGAGACTGAATAAGCCAAACCACAAACTGTTAACCTGGATAACATTGTACTGCCTTGTAGATCGTAATGTGAGATCAGTATTTATGTTGATGTTTCTAACATTCAATCTAGGCTAAAAAGAAATTAATTAAAAAGTGCTTTATCCATTTGTGCAAAAGGTAAAAGCAGATTGTATCTTTTTTTATATTCGTCCAGCATATAAAAGTAACCTTTGAAATAAGTTGCTCTATCCTGTTCTGTAGAGTACTTTAACGTGTAGATATCTTGTAAAGTTGTATTGTGAATGTGTAAATAATTCTGTACTTTTGGGTTTTTAACACCGCATGTAAAGTTAAAATAAAATACTTAAGTGAAAAAAAAAAATAAATAATGGGCTCTAATGATGTTTTATAATCTCTGGATGTAGAAGAGAAGAAGGATGTGCTGTACATAAAAGTAAGGTGATCACTAGACCCATGGCATATAGGATCATGTACAGGAGTGTTACTGAAAGAGGGGGCAGTATGGTCAAGGTTGGGAATATTAGAGACATTGTAGTCTTTCATATCTAGCTGGAATAGATTCTGATACTGGGTTAGTTTCTGATTCCAGGATTTCAGACATATGTTTGGGGAGAAAAGATATTCAAATAGCACTCTTAAGGCCCTATTACACTAAGTGATTATCGTGACATTTGGCCGATATCGGTGGTTACAGACAATAATTGTTTTGTATAATAGAAGACAACGATTAGCCAACATGCACAAGTAGGCTGATCAGTATCTTTCAGCAGGCTGAAACACCAACGATCCGCTGCCGTCATTCCAGGTAATAGGATCGGCAGCAGCAGACTGCCGCTGTCTCCTATGTGCTGCCCAGATGATCTGACAATCGCCCAGGAAGACCCCCCCCCCTCCCTTCTCTTAACCGCTCCTCATTCGTTGTCAGCGCATGTAATAGCGCGGGCAAGGGAGCAAGGAGCAAGTGAGTGCTGACATGACAGGTCGGCGCTCGCTTGCTCTCCACGTCACCTTTTGTAATGGGGGCTTTAGACTAGGTGCTGGTCCTTCAAGTCAGTGTATCACTCCATCTAGGAGTCTTAAACACTGACTGGGGGTGTATGCCGAGCCAAACAATCTCTCCAAAATAAAAGACTACAAACAGTTGTTTCGGGGTTGTTGCCACTCTTAATGCAGAACAGGGTGTTGGCTGGCTAGGAAGAGGCCTATTGACCTGGGTGAAAGGAAAACTATTTCTCCTTAAGAAGAGTCCGCTATAAAGACATGTGGAGACTTAAAGGTCATTCCTGCTCCTCTGGGAGTTCTGGGAAGAAAGGATATGCAAATAGCTCTCACACCAGTGGTGGCCCTTCAAGTCAGTCATATGTTTTTCACTTCTGAAAGCCATGAGAGTACAAAAATCCAAACAGGTATTACCATTGACTTATACAGCTGCCACGGGAAGCCGTATAATGGTGGTAGTAGTAGTAGTAGGCGGTTTGTGATCAAAAACAAACCGCAGATGATTAAATTGATAGATAACAAACACAATAACATTCTATGGTGCAAAAGAACATCATTACACGAAACCATCCAACCATCATATTACTAATTGGCACACAGTAAATGAGTCATGTCACGCATTTACTATAAATGTCTACAATGTATACAATTTTAATGATAACACCAGGGCTGTATTCACAGCTCACACTGCCCGAGGCACTACGCCTGGATACACTCCCATTAAAGGCACATTTACCTTCATACTCAACAATTACCATTACGATTCGCTTATTTCTGAGCAACCATAATAATAATCATTGGTTAGTGTTAACAAAAGAGAAGATTAACAAAAATACTCATTTATCAGTGAGCATCAATTGTAATACTGTACAAATAATTATAGTGGCACAGATAGTAAATGTAAATGCTGCTTCTTGCATTCCAAATCTAATTAATCAGTGATCATAAATTGTGAGGCCATAAACATAATTATTGGGGTAAAAATGGTAAATGCTGCTTATTAACATTTAGAAAAGGGCTTTATAGTGTTCAGCCTGGCCATGATGTTTACTGATTTGGGCTGTATGCTCTAGTGTGCTCTATTGGGAAATACAGAGCATGTTATGATGGGCCATAATCCGTATACATACATACATACATACAAACATACATACATTCAAAATACAGCAATCACTGAGCTCAGGGAGATCAGTGAAAAAACTTCCATGAGCTCAGTGATTGCTGTGTTTTGTTGGTCTACTTTTCATTGCCCCTTTAGCCAGAATCCTGCTCCACAGGGATGAGGGGCAAATATCCTGAAACAGCTGTCTGTGGATGGATTCCTCGACTTGGTAACCCCTTGTCATGTCGCAATACTCGCAACAGAGTTAGGGTCGATTTACAAAGAAAGATTATCTGGCAGATTATCTGCCAAATATTTGAAGCCAAAGCCAGGAATGGATTTGAAAAGAGGAACAACCTCAGTCTTTCCTTTATGACCTGATCTCTGTTTATAATTTTTCTGCCTTTGGCTTCAAATCTTTGGCAGAAAATCTGTCAGATAATTTTTCTGTGTAAATTCACCCTTAGACTATGACGCAAAAGGGGCCACCCTGGTGTTCCCCTATTTATGTTCCAATACTCAAAACTGAGTGGGACTTAAGGGGCTACGTATCAGGGTGGTTTAGTGATCTCCCCACTGGGAGGCACCCCCTTGGCAACAGGTTTTTCTTTCCTAGAGAGAACTGTTTATTCCCATGTTTTGAGACTTGCAACTGAGGCTCCACGGACCCCTTTCTTGTATACATACATTACTTTAAATACTTATAGATGCAATCACTAAGTAGTATGACCTTACAGTCACTGGGTGACATCGCCATAATTTTACTTGCCACTAAATAATGACCATATATAACCCATATATTGTAAATGGATAACATACCCATACCATGACTGGGTAAAACCAACATACCTTAACTGGTTAACTTAACACTTCATCCCATGACTAATAAATACCATCATACTGAATAATAACTGAATAATATATATTTTCTGAGTTAATAAAGCAATTGGGGTACCACATGTATCGCTATACTGTAAATCAATGGATATATTGGTCTTCTTGCTTTCTAAGCACATCTTCATCCTTTTCACACACCCCTATCCTGCTGTTACCACTAATAACCTCAGAATGACTGAGTGTGTGGTGGTGGTGGGGTAACAATAAGTAATCTGTATAGCAGAAAATCATTTCTAAGCAATCACTGGCTGTGGCGCTGTCCAGTCCTGGTCAGTGATTGACTAAGCTGCCTGTCACTTCAAAGACGGGTAGAAGCTTAGCTGTGCCTCTGGTCAGCTGGGAAAAGGCAGGAGGACACCAGGGAGCATGAGCAGGTAAGTATAAATGTTCATTATTTACTAAATAAAGTGAGAACTTCATTGACGTTTTTAAGGATAGATAGATAGATAGATAGATAGATAGATAGATAGATAGATAGATAGATAGCCCTTACTGCATGATAGTTGAATGATGTAATGGGCCATTACAGTAAAATGTACTGCCCAAAATTAAACCCCCAAATATAGCATTATTGTTTGTTTTTTCAATTTCACCCAACAATTAAAAAATTAGGAAAGTTGTGGCTCATAGAAGGCAAGGAGGGGAAAAACAAAAACACAAATATGAAAATTGGCTCCATCTGCAAAGGGATGTGTCATTAAAGGGTTAAAACTATGAATAATCCCTAGTGGCTAGATTCCAAATGTTCTTTTGGCAATGTTAATTTTTAAGTAATGGGATTGCTAAGCACTATGGGCTATCTATTAATCTAATGACTAGGACATCATATATCCATCTACTAATGAACAGTAAAGAGCGTTTTCTTAATTGATCATTGATTTAGTTATACAGGGACTTATACAGGGATGTATTCCGGGCTGTTCACACACCGCTATAGACGCTATAGACGTGAAATGAGTGTCCTTCAGCATACTTTTGGGCAGGTTTGTATCAGTATACTGTTGTTGTTTTTTTAATCTAACATGCTGATAGCCCCTTATAGCGAAGCTGAGGAGGAAGGTTTGTGTGTTACCTTCCTCCTCCGTGCCGGTCCCACACTGTTAGTCATTGTTATCCATTGCTAGTGCTCTGTTAGCCGTTAGGAGCACTGCCACGTCATTCGCCCGCTCCTTCTAGTGATAATGGAGTGGGTGGGCGGATGATGTGTCAGTGCTCCTTACAGTGCACCGCAGCAAAGATTACGCCAACTAACAGCGCGGGACTAGCACTGAAGAGGAAGGTTACACATATACTTGCCTCCTCAGCATCCCAGGTCCAATAAAGGCTCTCAGCAGGTTAGATTTGGCTAGTTCCCCTTTATGGCTGCAGTAACACGGTAGCTATGCACACAATGGTATAGGTGCGGTTGTACATTTATTGCATACCCTTGGAAATTCTCCAAGTAATTGTGCCGATCGTAAATCCTGAATACATTTATCTGCTGCTCTGTCATTATCACCCTTACTTTTCTAGTGGTATGTAGACCAAGACACACTGCTATCTCACACATTGACAGATATAGATTTATATCATTTCTATTAGTTTCTTACATTGTCCCTGCCATTTTATTTGTTTTATTTTTAAGCTGTGTCTTAATGTGATGTTAAGATACATTATTGCTCATTTAATTCCATTTGCATGGCCCATATAAACGTCAATATGTGGATTTTCCGTGTTTTTTATTAAAGCCATAAATATCGCTTTGCAGCTCGTTATCGTACATCACTAGGCTCAGGCAACTAGAACATAATTAGATGGAGGCTCCCGGTTAAGCACACTGCAGTGGTGGAAGAACCCTGCGTATTACACTGATTTGTGTCATACCTGCCATTACTCTCCTCGTAATCGGCAAAGACAATACTAAAATCAGGAGAAAGGCAACAAGATACCTTTTTCAATTTATTTTTTGCCCTGTGTCATAAATCTGACTAAAGAAGACTGCAGTGGCCCAATATGAAGTGTACTCCAGAGCTCGCAGACATACAACTACCCTAACACATCTTTCAAGGTGGCTTCAAAGTACTTTGCACTAGTGTCATTCACATATGGATAATATTGTAACATCTAAGTTTCCTGCAGGTAGAAAGTGTCATAAAGAGAGACGGTGAAGTGGAAATTCAGTGATCTCTCACACCAAGGAATTTTTATCTTATGCCATTCATAGATAATAACACATATATTCCTTAGTCACACAGTGAGACATCTTCTAGGCATGGGGTTAAATGATTGTTCTGCATTATTGGCCTGCAATCCTTTCGATGTTACATAGGCAGCACTATTTATATGCAGTCTCTGCTTTCTGCTTATCCAGCGCTCTACAGCTGTACATCCTATGGTTTGTGCTTTACTATGAATCGATTGAATCATGTTTGTCCATTATGCAAAGGTATGCAGAACAGTTACCTGCAGATTACAGCAAGACTACACTGAGATGTAAGCATTCTGGGCTTTGCATTAGGGCGAGTCCACAAGCTGCAGAAATCTTCCCATATAGCTCTCTCTGCAATTCTGTCGTTTTACAAGTAGATTTTACCGCAGGCATATATTACCCATAAAACAATGTTCACACAAGAGATTTCCATGGCAGAAATCTAAGGCTAAGCCTTAAGCCTAGGTTTAAACTATGAAAAAATTTTGTCTGTCTTTCATAAGAACGTACGCCACTGCCCAAATAACGTCCATTATTATGTTAAATACCAGACATTATTTGCGCAATGATGGACGATGTTGTGAAAGACGGCAGTCATTTTTACTTAATGTGAACATAGCCTAATGTGCAGTTGATACATTTCAAGTGTGCATCAGATTAACATGAGGATTTGCCCCATTCCTATTTAATGACAATAATCAGTAGAATGGGCGTGGAGATGACCGTGCTCCTCTCCCCGCTCTGTGTCTAAGGGCCCTATTCCACAGTAACGATAATCGGCCGGATTGGCCCCATTTGGTGAAAGAGAGAGAACGATCAGCCGATGATCGTGTCATCGGCTGATCGTTCATTTAGGGCCAGACCTAAAATCATTGTTCCCCCACCGCGCATCGCTACGGTTGAATAGCGGTGCGCAGCAGGCGACCGACGATTTGACAAGCAGCAGCAGCAAACAATACCTGTCCAGGCTTCTTCTCCGCGCTGTCTTCATCCCCGGGTGCCACGAGTGCTCTATCTTCAGAATGGCCGGTCAGCTGACGGAGCGCTCAGCCAATCACAGGCCTGTCAGCCGACCGGCCATTCTGAAGAAAGAGCGCGCGGGACCCGGGGATGAAGACAGCGCAGAGAAGAAGCCTGGACAGGTAATGTATGATGCTGCAAGGACATCGGTAACGATATTCCTTGCAGCCGTCACTCAACGATCATCGGGCCGTGGAATAGGCCCAGTAAACGAGCGGCGATCTAGCAGATCACGGCTCGTTTACATCATTGATTGGGCCCTCTTCGGCCCGTTGAATAGGACCCTTAGACTTAGATGGCCCAGTAGAGTTACATTGCAAATACATCTGGGTCATGTGACACTGAGTTGGGAGTGACGGTCCTGTGCACTGATTTCTCCAGGCTTGATCTCCTGGCCCTCAGACAAAAGTTTTTCTTAATGACAGTGCCTATTTAACAATGGCATATACAAGTTTTATAATGGCCAGACATGGTGCTTCTACAATGTACACACATAATGACGTACTTAGAAAAGTAACCTGCAAGTACAGATACACTTTAAAAGAAACCAATCAGAACTACAATTCATATAACGCTGTTAGAAGCCCCTAATAGAGCTGATAAAGTATTTTCTCTCCATATTTTATGTGCTGTCCTCCTAGGGGTACGTAGAAGAAAACTTTTTTCACAACACACGCTGCAGGAAGAGAGGCGGGAACAAGTCGTCTGGGCGGAGCTAGCCCGTAATTAGTCTTAGCTCTGCCTGTCAGGGCACTCTTCAGGGATGATTGACAGGCAAAAATACTTCTAACACACCTCTTTGCCTGTCAATCCTCTCTGACAGGCAGAGAGCCAAGACTATTTACAGCCCATATGACTAGTTCCTGTCTCTCTCCCTGCAGAGAATAAAACAATGTCCCCCTATGTGGACAGCACACAAAATATGGAGAGAGAACCCTTTAGTAGTTCTATTAGGAGCTGCTAACAGTGCTATATGCATTATAATAGTGATTGTTTCCCTTTAACCTTATTTCTAAAGCCCTAACCTACTTTTATCGTCCTTCCTTCCCTTTATTCTCAGCCGTTAGTATTGTACTCAGTCTTTCACTGACACTTTTACAGCTGATTTTTTCAGTCTTACATACTATTGAAATTCAAGTTTTCTTTCTTAGCTTGTATTTTGTTAACCTAAAAGGAATTTTAATAAAGAATATATATATAAATATCTTATTACTGCTTCTGAATTACAGCTCTTCTCTAACTTTCATAAAATTTGATCGGTTTGTTAATATAACTTGTTTAGTATGCGTCACTTATCATCTTTTACTAGTTCCATTTTTAGCGCCTTATTTACAAGAAAACATCAAGTAAAATTTACTAAAGGAAATATATTTTGCTATTCAGGTTTAGGAGGGTATTTAAAAAAAGAAAAAAATGTAAAGGCTTATTCTCCATCACACAAACATGAATGTGTCTAATATACGTGGATTCTGCCAACTTGTTACATGGTTTTGTGGAGATTACTTGAAAACTCGCTATTGAGGTTTTACAACATAAAGGAAAACACTTCTGAGTGGTTGAAAAGGGAAGTGCCCCGGTTGGAACGCAGGGTGAGAGAAGAAAAGGAAGCGGCTCACTATAATTGATGGGGAATGTGAGTTGCAAGTCACACAGGAACTGTGGAGTGGTCCCAGCCCAGGGGGAACACGT
The DNA here is from genome assembly GCF_027789765.1 of Dendropsophus ebraccatus. Taxonomy (NCBI): domain Eukaryota; kingdom Metazoa; phylum Chordata; class Amphibia; order Anura; family Hylidae; genus Dendropsophus; species Dendropsophus ebraccatus. Next base: position 161,785,027 of record NC_091454.1, read on the forward strand.
TCGGCAGAAGGTAAGCAGCTCTTGATTAAGGAGCTTTTTTCATAGTGAATATGGAACCCTAGGGAGTAAATTGTCAATCTTTAAAAAAGCAGGTGAATAAGACAAGAAAAGAATTGTTTCGAGTATCTCCGTAGAGGGAATATGCCAAGATGTGTGCCACCAGAGTTGTTAAGACGGAGCTGATTTAACCTCTTACACCCCTGTTAGTTTTTCCAAATGGCGAGAAAGTAACTATAATAGCGCCTGCTGTTCTGCCAGCTTCACATAGCTTGTTTTAGTGGGAAATCTGTATCCATTTAAGAGAACGCTGACATTAATTCTTCTTAGTTGTCACTCCTTCAATAATGATTTCCCTATATAAAAAAATCTTGTGTGGCTTAGTTGGAATCCTTGAGAGAGTTTTTTTCCTAATACGTTGTTCTCTATCAAGGGGAACAACGGTTTACAATAAAGACGGCATTGTAGCTCTAACTCCATTGTAACCTAAAAGCGAATACATTAGAATTAGTAATTAATCCCTTTGCTTAAGGCTCCTCTCATGCAGTAATTTGAAGGTAGAAAAACCTAACTTGTTAAGCCTGCGGGTTTTAGACTGTGGAAGTTGTTTTGTCGGAACTGTATCCCAAGACTAACAGATACGTTCTTATTTACAAGTCATATTCATTTGCTGCTATAAACTTTTCTGGTTTGATTGGTTTGCGCTGCTTATCGGACACATTTTTAGGGACCCACAAGACTTGTTAAAGCCGATCACTGGGTAATGAAGATCGATAAATTGATAAAAATGTTACAGCCAAAAATTTAATATGCAGAAAGATTTGTCGACATGGGAAGAGGTGACACCATGACTTGAGACTGAAAGCCCCCCCCTATAGACTCTGGTTGGCCTAATGTTAGAAATCAGCAGAGTATAATGAACAGAACGTAATATACGGATAGATTTGTCAACATGGAAAGAGATGACACCATGACTTAAGACTGAAAGCCTCCCTATGACTCTGGTTGGCCTAATATTAGAAATCAGCAGAGTATAATGAACAGAACACAATATCAAACAAATCTGCTCACCACATGTTCCCATAGTGTGTCGGCAATTACAGTGGTAGGCCCTAGCATCTGGTCATGTTAGGGACTGTATGTGGGCTTACCACTAAATAGTAAAGTACATATATAACAAATATAGTTGGGTGAAACACCATATCTCATAAAAAAACATCTTCCTTCATTGACTCATGTATAAAACTTGGCTTGGCAGCTACCAAAGCACAAAACTTCCAACGAATTAATGGAACGTACAATGAATGGAGCACACAGATAAATGTGCTGTAACTTATAGAAAGTTTCCTGTCTGCTCCATAACAAAGTATATATAAACTATGGAGCATAGTCAGCATTGGTATAGTGGAGCTGCTCAGAGGAGGCAACATTAACAAAATTCAATAGCCTTATGTTTAAAAAGTAGGAAAGTAGAGTCGGTGATCTTATCAAATTTTATTTTTAGTCTCCTGGACCTTGTTCAACACATCACTGAACACTACCTAGAGAGACTGAGGAGTTCTGCAAATCCGTTATAGAAAATCCAGTGTAGGAGTCAGAGACCCCTGTTATTTTTTTCTTTTCCAGTCTTATATAACATACTTGTATGTCCTAACTACCGATCACCTTTAAATAACAGAGCTGGATGTATTTGTAATGGATCATTCTTTATACGTCTCCTGACTTACAAACCTATGGCAGAGAGACAACAATCTCTAGTAAAAGCCGGAGTATAGAAATGGTGAATATTATTGTTTATATGTCATTACCACTATATGTTTTATAGGCTCCACTGTGTTTGCTACAAGAGAAGTAACGCAGGGATTTTTTCCTACCGTGTAGCTCTAGTGGGAAGGCAATATGTGGACACAAGCAGCGATAAAAGTGAATGAATAAGCTAAATAAGGGACAACAAGGGGCAATTACACCTAATGAGGGTCTCTAATGTATACATATGTGTTATATAATACTTCCTCACTGAAACATAAAGCAGCACTGTCACGTTTTTTTTAAGAAATCAACAGGATTTGTTTTGCAATAGCTCAATTAATTTTTTTACGTTTTCTGTGTTTAAAACAACATTATACATACGGCCAAACTGTGGTCCATGCTTACTATGTGCCAATATAAAGGAAGTTCCAGTCCTTTGTGCGCTCATGCGAGGAAAGAAATCTGTTTATTATAGAGGTTGTATATCAACTGAGGGCAATTCATTTATGCTAATTATATTATCATCTATGCATGCTTACCAGGAGACAATGCAATCACTGTTGATTTTTATTTTATTTTTTTTGCACACTACGTATATTTCAGTCAGTATTGTGGTCCTCATATTGCAACCAAAACCAGGAGTGGATTGAAAACACAGAAAGGATCTGTTCACACAATGTTGAAATTGAGTGGATGGCCGCCATTTAATGGCAAATATTTGCTGTTATTTTAAAACAACGGCTGTTATATTGAAATAATGGCCGTTATTTACTGTTATATGGCGGCCATCCACTCAATTTTAACATTGTCTGAACAGATCCTTTGTGTTTTTTATCCACTCCTGGTTTTGGTTGCTATATGAGGACCACAATACTGACTGAAATATACGTAGTGTGAACCCAGCCTTAGGCTATGTTCACACTACGTATATTTGAGGCTGTATGTTTGAGGCTGTATAACAACCAAAACAAGAAGTGGATTGAAAACACAGAAAGGCTCTGTTCACATAATGTTGTAATTAAGTGGATGGCCGTCATTTAATGGCAAATATGTGCTGTTATTTTAAAATAATGGCTGTTGTATTGAAATAATGGAAGTTATTTACCGTTATATGGCGGCCATCCACTCAATTACAACATTATGTGGACAGAGCCTTTCTGTGTTTTCAATCCACTCCTGGTTTTGGTTGCTATGAGGACCTGACATGAGGACCAAATACAGCCTCAAATATACATAGTGTGAACCCAAGTGTATCTGTCATAATGGCCCACTGCCGGATCAGCAGCAAGTTCTTCTCATTATCCGGATGTTCAGATCTCCATGCATATGAACAAGCCATGAGACTGAAATGCCCATGACCTCCATCCTGATCCAAATGCACACATAACAGTATAATTGCATGTTCATATCCATGGAGACCCGAACTTCCAGAAGAATAGAGGAACTTGCAGCTGATCCCCCAGTGGTCCCCCATGACAGGTACACTTTCAGGCTACGTTCACACAACGTATTTTTTTTATTTCTATGGCCATTGTTGCTGATTGCAACAATGGCCATAGTTAATACGAGAAAATATGCTGGCCGTATCAGAACTCTGCGGCTGGAAAGATCATTCCATCGGGATGATCTTTTCAGAGACCGGCCGGGTCACGGAACGGCTGGTTTCTTATGCCATGTGAACATGGCTTCAATCCTGAATAAAGGAGTACATTTTTGCTTAATACAGTTTGTAGATACTTTTGTTTTGAAGCAGGACCTTTATCAAATCCATAGGAATTGGAGTCTTAAAATGTATTATGCGATGAGCCCACCTGCAATATATGTAAGTAATCCCTCTTGCCTTACAGCCAAACAAATAGGCTTAAATTCAAAAAGTAAAGTTAATCCACTTACCACATATGCTCCCATTGAAACATTTGTAACAAATGCGAACCGTGATAGGATAAATTGCTTTCAGGGAGTAGGAGAGATATGCATATTAACTGTACAAAAGAGAGAAGATGGGAGTATTAACTAAATTAAAAAATAATTCCTCTGCTCCCCCAAAAAGATTAGTTATACTGAGTACCTTTAATTACGTGGTTGACGTTATTTCTCAGCTGAATAATACCGACATTTAAAAAGAAAACTACAATATTATCTACTGTGGTTCAGAAATAAAGTTTTGGATAAGGCTCTTTTTGAAGAGGTGATTGATGAAACATTATTCAAAGAAAGTTATACTCACCTGTCCAATCCCCTGCTGTTGCAACTATCCTGATGGAGCCTTGGCCTAGGCATTTTGAGTGCCAATCCCAGGTGGGTCACCACAGTGTACCATCTTCATATTGAACAATTTGAGCACTATGTCATCTGATTGTTTACAGCACCCTGTACTGCAGTTACTACAATCTACTACTCCACCGTAGTCAAATTGGGTTTCAAATCATATTACAGATTCCACCACTGAAAAGAGATCAGCATAAAAAGCCTTAGACTTTAAACAAAAAAGGCCAAAAAAGATTTTAAGGCCAGTTTCACACGCACAGGATCGCAGCAGACTTCCCGCTGCGAGTTCCGCAGCTAGATTCGCTGTGATCCTGTGTCCTGTCATTTTGTATAAGTTTACATACTCGTTGGGGATTTTTCATTCTGCTGCGAGTACGCAAAGCCCCATCTCCCTAACCCACTGCTACAAGGTGAATACTTTACCTGGGGCTTTACATACTTGCAGAGGAATCAAAAATATGCTACAAATATGTAAACCTATTTAAAGTGACAGTAAATGGGATTGCAGCAGATTTCGCTGTGGGACTTGCAGCGTGAAATTCCAGAAAGGCCAGAGAGGTCATGTCTCAAGTTCAATCTCAGACCAGGAAGTGGCTGGAGACCAAGGACCGGACAATGGGATCGGGGCAGCAGCTTTGGAGGCAGGGAGGTAAGTAGATGTAATTGTTTTCATCCACCCTTTTCCCAGCAATTGTGAAAAAACAGGTCCTGGTCAGAAAACCCCTTTGAAATACATATAGGTATTAGTACTCATTAGTACTAGGTACTCATTTACAAAAGACTTTGGTGAAGATCTATCTTTTATTAAAATAGTACATTTTAGGACTTCTAGCCTCTACCTCTTTTAGTGTTTAAATTGTCTGGTGAGATCCACAAAGCATTTTGCACCTTAATTCCAGCAGCAATGAGCCAAACATGTCCTTTAGACAGTGGCTGTAACTTGATTGTTAAAATTCTAAAGTCTTGCTGCAAAAAGTCTTTGTGTGGCCTCAAATGAATCCTGAGCTGCAGTAACAGAAGCTACAGAAGGAAATACTAAAGTCCCAGAAAACCCTTTAAACCCTTTGACACCACCTATTACGCAGGCATTTTCCTGTATCACAGAATATATATTAAACCTCTACCCTTGTATTTCCCAATCCATCAACAGCGCATTTTATTCAGTCACTGTAACTCATTGCTTTACAACGAGCACTGAATCATTTTGTTTCCAGATCCACTGAGCATAGAAGTGGACATAATGTCCTATTAAACAGAACATTTTAGGTGAACGATACAACGTCCCTTGGTCCAGCTAATTATGGACATGACACACTTAGAATTGAATCCGTATCAGCCTATGTGATATTCTTTCACTTACACTGGAAATGGAAAGTCTAGTAAAGTATTCCGCACATCCAACAAAGTGAGGCAGCTGGCTAAAACCTATTATAAAGCAATTTGGTAAGTTTAGAAAAGCGCAGGAAACTGCATATGGCACGGAACGGAATGGGGAATTCAAACAGGTTGTACATTGTAAGTGAATCTGTCTTCAACAGCAGTGAACCTGCTAATGGAATACACAAAATGGGGACATGGAGCTTGAAAACTGGCAGATTAAACTAGCCCTGAGGAAAATCTCCCTGGATAGGGTTCTGTAATGATAATGGCACCGGCTGTAATGATGCTAAGAGCTGTAAACTGAATTAGAGAATATTCAGAGGATTGAACGTAGTCTTGAGCAGTAAATTAGATCTTATTTTAAGTTAAGCGACTACAAGATGATAACGTTTGAAAGTATATTGTGTCGCTTCAATTTATGACATAGATAGTAAATTCTCTAGGAGTGTGAGTCTGTAGGAGCCAAAACTGAGAGGTTCAAGGACTGACAACATGGAGCTATTGAAGGCTGAATGGGCTGATATTGTCCTGTCAATGAGGCCAAGTAATCAGCTAACAAGCTTGTTCCTTTAGATGATCATGTTTTTAGTTTTTTGAAGGCTTAAAATAGTTATTAGTTGGCCTTCTTGGAGATGTTCTCAACAAGAGAAAATGGCTGAAAAAACATACACTGCACCGCCTGATCAAATGAATAAATATCTATGAAATCTTTATTAATTCATCAATGAAAAAAGGGGACAAACATTTAAAATCATTTAAAAATACACACATACCAATTCACCGGTTCCAATCAAACACGGCAAAAACCTGACCTAACACAAGCCAATAAACGGAGCAGCAGCAAAAAATCATATAAAGGTGGCAAATATATTAAAAACCAAAATTATTATGCAAAATTACAAATGAATCCCAAAAACCAAAATAGATGAAAAACGATGTAAGGCACAAGACCAAAAATCACCTATGGAGCATAAAAAACAAAAATGTGAAACGAGCATATAGATGGCTGCTGCTACCCCAAGTCAGGTCAGACCAGAGAACCCCACGCGTTCCGTCACCAGGACTTTCTCAAGAGACCCTTGAGAAAGTCCTGGTGACGGAACGCGTGGGGTTCTCTGGTCTGACCTGACTTGGGGTAGCAGCAGCCATCTATATGCTCGTTTCACATTTTTGTTTTTTATGCTCCATAGGTGATTTTTGGTCTTGTGCCTTACATCGTTTTTCATCTATTTTGGTTTTTGGGATTCATTTGTAATTTTGCATAATAATTTTGGTTTTTAATATATTTGCCACCTTTATATGATTTTTTGCTGCTGCTCCGTTTATTGGCTTGTGTTAGGTCAGGTTTTTGCCGTGTTTGATTGGAACCGGTGAATTGGTATGTGTGTATTTTTAAATGATTTTAAATGTTTGTCCCCTTTTTTCATTGATGAATTAATAAAGATTTCATAGATATTTATTCATTTGATCAGGAGGTGCAGTGTATGTTTTTTCAGCCATTTTCTCTTGTTGATTGCATATGTTGTTTAGGTTGACTAACTAGCACTCCTTTTTTCATTATTTGTGGTGCCAGCCCAGCTCTTTATATATACTTCTTGGAGATGTTCCGCTAACAATGATATAAAGGCCCTCTTACATGGGCAATGAGCTAGAAATGCTCATTTGGCCGATTGGCCCTTGTAAAAGTGTCGGCGATCAGCTGAGGTTTAGGAAAATGCCTGATCATCAGCTGATCACATATTTTGTGCAGCCCTATAAATTATTCTTTATTGGCCACACATCTCCCAGGAGATATGTGACTGATAGCAATTCATTTAAAAGGCTGCATGAAGAATACTGGGATTGTTCATATGGCCCGGCTGCCCGATTGGATGTGCCATGTAAAAGCACTGCAAATGTGTGTAATCTTGCTGATCAGTGATCGTTTGTGGTCGTAGACACAAGAAAATGGCTAATTTATTTATTTTTTTAATTTATCCTGGATAACCTCCCCTTTAAGTGAGCACTGATCTACTAGAGGTGAACTGGTATAAGGCATGACCTGTCTGAAAAGGGAGGCCAAGATTCTCATTGCACTGGGCCACTCCAGATTATAGCTAGGCCAATTACTTCATTCTCTACTACAGCCTATTAGCAGCCCTACAATAAACCTGCATATAATTTGCATTTTTCCTCCTCAAATATACTGTATGATGATTTTAGCTATAACGATTTCTTATCAGAGGAAAAAAATGTCTAGCTGTTACATGGTATGAAAGACTAAGCTTGCCTGTTATATTGTATTAATGATGTACACGATAACACGTCTACATTATATCTGATTACGTCACTTTAACATACATTAACTATTATACTACTTGGTCATTAGGAATAAAATGTGTTAAAATCCTAATGGTAATATGCAGAGGGATATGAAATAGCTATTATCTGTAACTAGGTAATATACATACACTGTATATAGCCTAGTGCAATCTCAGTCACATACAAAACTACGTTATAAGTCCAATAGTCCTCTGTTGCTTGTAACAATAAAGCATCCGACCTATCAACATATACAATGAACAGTTCAACGACTGCATTGATTTTTATTAAATTCCTCCCAGTGTAAGGAAAGACATTTTGGTTAGTACTTTATAGCTAGGTGTCTTTAGAGTAAGCACCTTCTGTAAATGTAATATTTCATTTCATTAAATGCCATTTTTAATAGTATGTTCTATGAAGCCAGATGTTTTTCTAAAGTATACAGTATAGTTAAATATTTTTATGGTATTATTAATTGTATGTTTTTATAGTGAACTGTTGTACTTTGTCATTTCTTTTTTGTGTCATCTTTTTATTCTTTTTTAGATCAATAAAAAAAAAATATTATTATTATTATTATTATTATTATTATTATTATTATTAAAGATGCTGTCTGCTCAGAAAATGGCATTTTTGGGGGGCGTTTTCTCATAGGTGTTTCTAAAGAGTTTGAAAAACACCAGAATAAAAAATGAATGTAACAAGTAAAATGTACCAACAAAAAGGCTTGATGATGTTATTCCTTTCACATCCCTTACTGCTTCTGTGCTGATTTTTCTGATGTTTCTTTTTGTACATGTCCAGTGATGACACACCATCTTGACACTGGCTACGCTACTAACATATTCACCTCACCTGTTGTCACCTATAATTATTTTGTACTATATTCAGCTGATTGTAAAACACAACGCAAAACAACAGCGGTTGTTGCAGATTGCAGCAAAGGTTGTCTTTAATTAAGATAAAATCATGTTCATCCGGCCACTACTGCAGTACATTGTGTGAACCCGGCCTAAAGATGCAAGGATTCTAAATGCACATATAGATATATTTAGCCATATTGGTTTTTATATATGACTTTGATATTCCAGTGAAACAGTCTTTGAGATGACCATTCACAATTGCATAGCTCCACTAGTGTGTCAGTCCTCTCAAAGAAGGTGGACAGTATACAGTATAGGACTAGACTGAAATATGGTCTAGATTAATTGTTGCTTTTCTTAAAGAGGTGGCCTTTTGGATAGGTTTTACTTTTTATGGACATTTAGGTACAATACTATACTTTAATAAAAGTTTTCGCCAGACTTCTTCTTTAAAATTCAACATGCCCAATCCTTCTCTTCCCCAACATCATCTGTCAGGGGAGAATGAAGAGGCCCCCGTACACCATGGATGTTTGGTTTAAATCACTTTTGACTAATGTGTATGAGGACCTTAAGTCTCCACCAAGTTAACAGTGCTACCTCTTGAAGCAGACCTACTACATCTTATGTTTAGACGTTTAGACTTATTCAGAAAAAAATAAAAAGGGCAGGATAGAAGCAATGACTTGCTCGTAGGGAAATCTTTTGGCATGCTTTGTGTGTGTTCAGTTGTGACTCAAGACAATGAACCTGGCTTTGTAAACGTTAAGCTTATAAATGACTTGCCCCTTTCCCTTTGAGCTTTAAAACTTCATAAAAACACACCTGGGAGCGACCATTCCCTGACTTGCAGCAACCTGCCTGTCTCTCCATTGCTCTGCCACGGGTCTTCTCTATACAGCTGTCAGTTTATGCTGCAGCAGAGGGAGGAGAGATAGAGAATCAGCTGCAGCTTAATTGGTCAGAGAACTAGCAGGTGTTCAGCTCCGTGTCTGGCGCCTTTCCAAACTTTTTTTTTGCTGGAAGCCGATCATTAAAATTACCAACGTGTACGTAGTTGTCAGAGGTAAAGTTTTAAAAGTAACTGGAACATTATAACATCCAAGAACACATTAATATTCAGAATGCTGCATTAAATCACAGAGGCATCATGCAGACTGGATATTACTTTCAGGAGGAAAAGCAGTGGTGTAGAAATAGGGGTTGGAGAGGTTGCCGTTCCAACTGGGCCCAATGCCTGTGGGAGACAGCAGGACACAAAAGATGACAGCTGTGGTATAAACAGGCAATACAGAGACGACAACCACCTTTCTACATTGGGCTTACTGGTGTTTGTGCCCAGCACACAAGGCATTTGCTTCGCACAATGATGGAAGTCAGAGGTTCTTTTGAATGTTGTCATTACAGCATGTGGCAAAGCAACAGCAACCTTCTTCATGTGAGATCTGACTAGCTTACAGACACATGGGATAGTAAAGAGGGGTTGGAAGCGAGAGTCACTCAGCTCCAAGGTGCTTAATCTACTACTCAGATTTTGTGATGTGAAATCCTTCCCCTTGATAAAATTCTGCACACACCAGCAATGATGCACATACACTACACAAACTATCTATATTCTGAGCTATCTGCGTCATTCCCTCACAATAGTTTTACAGGAATATTATTCATGTGTAATCTTTATGTGAAACCATAACTGAATATTATTATGTCCTATGTGATCTAAAACCCTACGTTTCCACTCCAACAACTAAATAATGTTATAAGCCCTGCAGTCTGGCATCATAATCATCATAATGTATAACACCAGAGAAGCAACAAGATATATAGAAACAAATGGTGAGCACAGCAAGACAATATCTACTAATTCATACTTTATTAGAACTCACAAATACAATGATATCGCAAAACAAATCCCAAAGTACATGATTACATCCCCCTAAAAATTCCTATGAACAGGCGTTGAGAAACTGCAGTATCAACTCACTCCCTGATCTGCTAAATATGAAAAAAGACACTTCTGGTTACAACAATGTCCCCCAAAAATTCATGGCATTGTGTATAATATGGCTCCTGGCAAAAAAGCATAAAGTGCCAGTGCATAAATAGTACCAAAATATAAATACATGGATATAAATAGTTTTTAGCACTTTGTTTGTTTTTTTATATATCCATGTATTTATATTTTGGTACTATTTATGCACTTGCACTTTATGCTTTTTTGGCAGGGGTCGTAATATACACAATGCCATACATTTTGGGGGGACATTGTTGTAAAGAGAAGTGTCTTTCATATTTAGCAGGTCAGGGAGTGAGTTGATACTATAGTTTCTCAACTCTTGTTCATGGGAATTTTTTTATTGTTTTTAGGGGATGTAATCATGTACTTTGGGATTTGTTTTGCTATATCATTGTATCTGTGATTTCTAATAAAATATGAATTAGTAGATATTGTCTTGCTGTGCTCACCCAGGCTTTGTATTTTTGGCTGTGCATCCTTTCACTTTTTGAATTGCTATAATCATCATAATCACTAATCACCATTTAAAGGGGTTGTATGGCGCTCAGCCTATTTTAAATATATTGCTGCTGGTCCATAGAAGACAATAAACATGTTATCCTTACCTCTCTGTCCTCCCCCGATGTTGCCAGTGTTCCCTTTACTTTGGAGATTAACTTGCCTCAGGAGTGACATCCTGCAACGGGACAGTCCGGTGATTGACAGCCCACTCAGCCACTCCCAGGAAAAGTTTATCTCGGAATGGAAGGCTCTGCAGTCAGCGGAGGACACCAGCAACACCATAATAGGACACCAAGGTAGTGCCAAACAACCTCTTTAACCCCTTCCCACAGAATCACGTACTGTGACGTCCTAATCTGCATGCCGTTCGGTCAGATGGACAGGCCCGTACGTGTCTGGGGGGTCATCCGCAGGGAGGCCTGGCTGTTAGTAAAAGCCAGGCACCTGCTGCAACTGCCAAGCCCAGAGGTCGTCGGTTAATCCTATAGGTGCTGTGATCAGTGCAATCACAACACCTATAATCAGGCAATATCAATGTAAAGTCCTCATGTGGGACAATAAAATAAGGTTAAAAGAAAAATAAATATTAATAAATAAAGAAAAATTCACACATAATCCCAATAGCCCCCAATACAGTAAAAAGTGTAGAATTTTTTTATTTTTTTAAGTACACATATTTTGTTTGCTGCTTGCATAACGACACTGGCAATAAAATTATTACATGATTAAACCAGCTCGGTGACCATATAAGATTTGAAATGAGAGATATGCAAATTTGGTCTTTTTTTGTTTTTTCATGAAAAAAATTGCACTTTTCACAAAAATTTTTTTGCATATTGGCCAAAATGTACGACTTAACTTACGTACAATATGTCACAAAAGAACAATCTAAGAATAAGAAAGATAAGTTACAGTATCACATAGCTATGACCACATAAAGGGAAACAGGTTGTTTTTTTAAAAAAAAAATAGGCTCTTGATTTGGTCCTGAAAACCAAACTCAGGCTGGTCCTGAGGGGGTTAATACTGACTTAGCACACTTTACAAATACCAATATTCAATGTCCAAGACAATATCCAGTAACTTTAGTCTTTGCACAGACAGCTTGAAGCTTCAGCCAATGATCAATAGAAAAGGTAAAAAGAGCACATGTAGATGATGTTAAAAACAAGTCCTTGTTAATTTGAGATATGGTCCAGGGCAGACACACAGAGGATCTCAGAATCTGACACGTTTGGCAATCTATGCCTAGTCATAGCATAATTCTGGAGAAACTAATTTTTACCGGCCTGTGTCCCCTTTTAGTATTCTAGGGATGCCCAGCCGCTGTAATGATCATACCGCTCACTGTAGTGCAGGGTAAGCAGGCTAAACATAAGGAACAAACTAGAGAAGCAGGACCTGTCAGCTTCCTGCTGTTCTATTCATCATCATAGTCCATGGGCATTATTGCTATATGGGGGACACAGCAGGAGGCATTATTGCTATATGGGGGCACAGCAAGGAGTATTATTACCATATGGGGGACACAGCAGGAAGCATTATTACTATATGGGGGACAGCAGGAGGCATTATTACTATATTAGGGCACAGCAGAAGGAAATATTACCATATGGGGACACAGCATGGAACGTTATTACTATATAGAACCACAGCAGGGGGCATTATTACTGTACAGAGGGGCACAGCAGGAGACATTACTATATGGGGGAACAGCAGGAGACATAATTACTATATGGGGGCACAGCAGGGGGTATTATTACTATATAGGACCACAGTAGGGGGCATTATTACTGTACAGAGGGGCAAAGCAGGAGACATTACTATATGGGGGAACAGCAGGAGACATAATTACTATATGGGGGCACAGCAGGGGGTATTATTACTATATAGGACCACAGCAGGGGGCATTATTACTGTACAGAGGGGCACAGCAGGAGACATAATTACTATTTGGGGGCACAGCAGGAGACATAATTACTATATGGGGGAGGTCATAGAAGGGAATATTATTACTATATTGGGGATCTTACATACCCACATACGTACCTACTCGCTTTAGTGCACATGAAAAGAGATGAATTGTAGCTGCAAGAAATCATTGTGGAAGCCTGGGTCGGATAGAGAGGAAAAGGGAAAATAATGCCTCAGATTAAAGAAGACGTCATCTGTGAGTCACTGAATGAAGTTTTTTGTATTTTGTAGAACATTATTGGTAGAGGTGCCCCAAGTTGAAAAACATTGGGAAACTCTGTGCAGTCTATGTCGGCCACTGCCTCAGAGCGTCTGTGATGCTGAATCAATGAGTGTCAGCAGCACTCTGAACATTACGTTTAGATTCATGGGGCCCCAAAACATATTGTTCACAGTGCTGCAGACATGCTGGTGTATGGGCCCACCCCCACACTTCCGGGGACACATGCCTGCCTCATTGCCGTCCCCATCTGGAGGAAAGATGGAGAAGAGGTTACATGACTGAAACCTTTAAATATGTTAAAGGTTTAAATAAAGTATATCTAGCATATATCTAATCTAAGATTATAATAATAAAGAAATAATGTAAGGGAGGACTGGATGAACCAGGTGTTTTTTTCTGCCTACAATGTTCTATGTTTCTATGAAACGTGTTAGTATTTTAGATTTTCTGCTTTTCACCCCATCTGGGCATATTGGATTTCATCTTTCTTTT